>NC_062295.1:15744125-16014125 GCF_902655055.1 Lutra lutra | reverse complement strand
AATAAGGAGCTCAAGTTTCCACAGTTCATCAGTGTAGAACTGGGACACAAATACTTCTCTATTAGCCTGCAACAGATGCGTGGAAATTCCAGGAAGAAAGGAGACATGAGAGAACCAGTATTTGTTGCAGGCCTCCTGTGTGCTATGGGTTGTGCCTGGGCCTTAATGGCATTTGTTCCTGTGGTAGGTACGACAGTGTCTCTCTCTGGAGGTTCAGGGAGATTATGTAACTTGCCTAAGATCACCCAGCTCTTTTACATTGCAGAGCGAGGATTTGAGGCAAGGGCTGTCTGGCTCTAGAACCCATGCATTTTTCACTGCCACAGGCTGCCTCCCTGCCAACAACTTGTCTGTGTTATGATGTAGAATCTTAAATGCGTAGCTGCAAGAGCCATGTCCAAAGAATTTCCAGTTTATCACTGTTTTCCCCTAGGGCCAGTTAGAAGAGAATCCTGGGGGATATGAAAATCACATTGTTGGTATATTTACTCCTCAGCTAATTCCTTCACTTAGCTCTTTGGCTCTAAGTGACTTCCTTCATGGCATTCCACTGGTCAGTTCATTGTTGAGCAAGGACATAAGGCTGCTCGAGAGCCTAATGCATCTGCTGGTTTCTCTGCCTCTTCACTAGAAGAAATGTCCTCAAGGTCTTTGATTTTTCCTGAACGTGGGAAGCTTCTGAGAACCAAACCAACCTTTTCCAGAAACCTTTTCATGGAAACATGGAATCGATCAAATTCTGATTAAGAACCCTGAATTCTGAGATCAGCAAATTATCCCAGCGATCCTAGAGATTAAGTACGAAAGGGCAGTTCTCCAGATCTTGCCAGGAGGCAATAAAGAAACAGCAAAGAGGAGCAGTCTCTTACAGCTCATTGCAGGTAGCTTAATAGTTTTGTTGTTGTTGTTGTTGTTGTTGTTGTTAAGAAAGACAGTTCCCTGCCCTCCCCCCTCCCCAGTGGGGGAAGGAGAATCAGAACGAATAGAGAGCTGAAACTGCCATTATCTTTCCAAGTAAGATTGTTAGTCATGTGAGATGGAAAGATGGTCAGGATCCCAAATGCCTGAATCTTGGAATGGTTAAGTCATATTGTAAGCTTTAAGGCAGTGAGGGGGTAGCTGAGAAAACAATTGAATTTTAATTCTCTAACCCCCGGCTTCAGCAACAAAAAAGCTGAGGGAAGCAGGGACTGGCTGTTTCATTCCTCAGGGGTCAAGGGACAAAATGTTTCTGTACGATGGATTAAATTTTTGTAATTTAAAAAATTTCTTCCACTTTGCAAAGAAAGAGTGCCCTGAATTTGAGGTCATTTTCTACTGGGGCCAATGTGGTAATTAATGTCTCCCCCCTGGGAAAGAGCAGTATGTTCTTCAGAAATCCTGGTGAGTTAGAGGCTGGAGTCCTGGGGCAGAGATGGCCAGAAATCAGCTTAGTGAGAAGCTGCAGGTCCTGCCTATAAATAGTTCAGCAGATAACATCAGAGGAACATTGTCACCAAGCTAGTCCTTGCTCTTTAAAAATCTAGCTGTTGGGTAAATAGTTTTCAGTCCTTGTTGGTGTTGGAAGAAAATTTCATTGAAAGAGGGGACATAGGGAAGATAGGTTCTGCCTTTAAAAGACCAAAGATGGGAGATCTTACAGTGTTTGAGAAAAAATGGAGGGGTGAGGGCGGTGGGGGGGGGCGGAGAGGGAACACTATTATAAACATAACTTATATGGAAGTTTTGGTAGTAAATTGACAGTTGTGTTTCTGTGTATTAGGGTATACATTTTTGCAAAGGAGACTAGGCATATAAAATGAACATTTAGGTAAAGTTCCTGGCGCACAGAAGATACTCAGGAGGCTAGCTATTAGATGAACTTCCATTTTGAAAGAGGCTGGGGAAGGGTGGTTTCTGCAGATTCAGCAGCGTTAAAGACAAAAGTTGCACTGTCAGAAATCACTCTGAGTTACTTAGAAAGGGACCAGGAAGGAGACAGCCAACCCATGCCTCACTTCAGTCTAGCAGAACCAGTTTTTCCTCCAATGCAAGAACAGATCACTGTTTCAATGGTTGACTGTCAGATGAAGTACTTGATTTCACAGGCCCTGTGTTGCACGAGAAAATGCTTAAACACTAGAACCACCTCTGAGCAGGGAGATGCCTCTTCCACAGTGAGACCAGGTAGAAGGAAAGTGACTAACAGAATAGCAGATTGGGGGACACCTGGGTGGCTCAGTGGGTTAAAGCCTCTGCCTTCAGTTCAGGTCATGATCCCAGGGTCCTGGGATCTAGCCCTGCATCACTGTCTCTCTGTTCAGCAGGGAGCCTGCTTCCCCCCCTTCCCTCTCTGCCTGCCTCTCTGCCTGCTTGTGATCTCTGTCCGTCAAATAAATAAAATCTTAAAAAAAAAAATAGCAGATTGGTATCTCCCAAGTCAAGTGAGGCTAGGGTTTGTGCTCCCTTAATGGCCAACACATCTGCAGGCACGTTTAAATTTCTCTGTTCTCTCTTCACCAAATGAATCCCTGTAGCTGCAATTGTGTTCCATATGCATATGCTGTTGCTACAGTGATGTGTTTGTTCACCAGGTCATTGACGAACTCTGCAGTACTTACTCTCAGCATGAAAAGTGTATGCTTCTGCTCACAGGAGCAGGTTTGGGGATTGAAATATAACTTTTTTTTTTTAAATTTAATATATTGGACAGAGACAGACAGAGAGGGAACACAAGCAGGGGGAGTGAGAGAGGGAGAAGCAGGCTTTCTGCTGAGCTGGGAGCCGGATGCGGGGCTCAGTGCCTGGCTCGATGTAGGGCTTGATCTCAGGACCCTGGGATCATGGGATCATGACCTGAGCTGAAGGCAGACACTAAACAACTGAGCCACCAGCTGCCCCATAATGTTTACTTTGAATGAGAGGATCCGTGTGACAAGGGAATCCTACATCTAGGTATAGGTAGGGAGTTATCTGCTGCTTTTGAGGGTCACAAAGCCATTTTGGGAAAGAATAGAGAAAGACCAAAACTGATACAGATTTGTGTTTATTGGTGATGCTCATCCTCTTTGGAGGTCAGAAGGAATGATGAGGAGGTACACGTGACTTGCCATGGGACTCCACACATGCAGAGGTATAAATCCTTTGTATTTTGATTTCTCTTTGTGACGTTTCTGTTTAGACATAATTTGAAAGCCAGCTTGGTCCTTGTACTTTCTAATCATGTTAAGATAAAATTCTTATGAATGCATTATGGGTTTCAAGTGAGCCTTTCAGATCCTAAGTGCATCGTTAAGTGATCATAGGCTATAAGGTAAACATATGCATTTATCTAACACAAATACTTTTGGGTATGTGTATGTTGGGGGCAGGGATGGGTCTCATGTAAACTTCCCATGAAAAAAATAATCAATGATGCACTTTTTTTTTAAGGATTTTATTTATTTGAGAGAATGAGTGAGAGAGAGCATGAGAGAGGAGAAGGTCAGAGGGAGAAGCAGACTCCCCAAGGAGCTGGGAGGCTGATGCGGGACTCGATCCTGGAAGTCCGGGATCGTGACCTGAGCCCAAGGCAGTCGCTCAACCAACTGAGCCACCCAGGCGCCCTGATGCACCTTTTTAAAAAAAAGATTTATTTTAGAGAAAGCACGAACAAGGGGAGTGGGAGAAGGGAAAGAGAATCCTCAAGCAGATTCCCTGTTGAGCATGGAGCCCAACACAGGGCTTGATCCCAAGAATTTGGGATCAGGACTTGAGCTGAAATCAGGAGGCAGAAGCTTATCTGACTCAGCCATCCAGGTGTCCCCAATGATGCACTTTTTTTTTTTTTTTAAGATTTCATTTATTTATTTGACGGAGATCACAAGCAGGCAGAAAGGTAGGCAGAGAGAGGAGGAAGCAGGCTCCCTGCTGAGCAGGGAGCCCGATGATGCAGGGCTAGATCCCAGGACCCTGGGATCATGACCTGAGCTGAAGGCAGAGGCTTTAACCCACTGAGCCACCCAGGTGCCCCCCCCAGTGATGCACTTTTTAAGGGGAATTTATCTGGACATTGGGAGGGTCAAAAGATAACAAAACATATACAAAGAAACCCACGTTCAAGCAAGCCGTTTTTTAAGTGAAAACTTTGGGGGAAAAGCCTAAAAATATTCTGAAGGTGGTGTACAGTTTTATAGTAGCTATGAGAACTTCCAGCAGCTGGCCAGTTTCTTCATATCAGCGGCCATGGCTGGTGAATGGCATTTCCATGAAAAAGCTTTGTCATCCTTGTCTTCCTTCTATAGGCCTTAGTCTTGTTTCCAAATGACCTTCAATGAGGGTGTAACCTCTAGGGTTAGTGTCATCCATCTAGGCAATGAGACCCTGATGAACTGTAAGAATGTGTGATTACGGATCATGGAGTGAATACCAATATTTTGGAGGTTTTTAAGAAGATACTTTAATTTTTGCCCCTAATCAAACAGAAGGGTTTTGTCATCTGGTTTACATTCAAGACCTAGTTGGCTCATCTTTCTGAGAAACAAATTTTCTTCAGGGTTAAGAAATCTCATCATGAGACTTGAGATATACTGGTTTGGAAAGTTTCCTCAGTTTTTCCTGGCTTCGAAGTCCCCGGCCTCGTAGTGGGGTAAGGCCCATTGGAGGCAGATGAATCTGAATAAGGAGAATAAGAATAATGATAATATTAAGAATTATAATCATTACAGCAGCTTATATCCGCTGAGGATTTACTAGGTACTGTACTCTTTGCTAAGCTCTAAATCTGCACTGACTCATGAATCCTTAAGATCCTTATACATTAATCCTTACAATAATCTCATAAGGAATTAGATAGTATCTATAGATGAGAAATGGAGGCTCAGAAGTTAAATAACTTGCTGAAGCTTATATATACATGAAGTGGTAGAATCGGGATTTGAACCCAGATCGGATTCCACAGCTTGTGCTCTTCTTTGTCATATTGCCTGCATGGAGGGAAAATGACCACATCACATGGTAAGATGAGAATCCAAGGAAGGCGAGAAAAACAGTTTGTGTACAAAGCTGTCCTGTGCATAGTGGGAAACTGGGACCCATCTAAATGCCTACTAAATGGCTGCTGGGTAAATTATGGCACATTCTTGTAACAGGATACAGCAACAACCACTTAAAAAGATGGGAGGCAGAGATGGCCAGAACAGATGAAGTAAAATAAACAAGCAGCAAACAGTATGCCCAGGATTCCATGTAGGTTAAGAAAATGTATGTACACGAATATAGAAAAAAGACAAAGGATATATTGTCCAACTATTAGGTTGAGCCAGTACAGTATAAAATTATTGTTTTTGTAGGTTAAGAGTAGAACACTGGCAATTTCATATGCCCCAACCTAACAGTTACAGTGGTAACTTCCACAGGGTGAGAATTTTGGACCATTTTCACTTCCCCCCTTATGTACTCCTCTTTAAAAATGCTAACAACAAACCTGTCTTTCATTAAAAGAAAAAGAAAAATATTTCCATAAAAAAGATGAAAGTCAAAAAGAGAAAGCTATATAAATATAAGCTGGCTTTCCCTTCTAATGTGGGAAAGTTGTACGAGTAGGAGAAATCCGGCATTCACTGACATTTTAGTTTGTTGTGATGGGTTGGCGGCATGCAAGGATAGCTTACTTCCAACATGCCTCCCACAGAAGCTCTGGACTTCTCGGTAAACACGAGCCCTCTTGGTACACATTCTTGGAAATAACTGGGTTGGTGAGGATAAGTACCCACCACAGTTTAGCTGAAGTCACACTTACTGGCCTTGGATAAGGAATCTGGTAATGCAGTCCAATTTCAATCCTGGCTGTGCATTCGTCTATGCACTGTTTAATCTGGTCTGTGTCTGTGAGCTATTAAAAGAGAAAAACGGGTGAGGCTCTTAGCATCTTTCTAAGGTTCCTCATGTACAGGGGTACATCTTCAACTTGCTCAGTTCACCAGCCAGTAAATGAAATGTTGAGAATCTGAAAAATCAAAAGCAATTTAATATAATATTTACTGCGGAGTAAACATTTAAAAAGTTATTCCAAGAGGTAATACCAGCACACAGTAAAACATTATTCAAATAATACAGAAGTTATAATATAAAAACGAAGTCTCCCTTTTACCTTTATCATAGTTCCCCTTCTCAAGGACAACAATTATTGGCAGTTTTTTGTTTGTCCTTCCAGGGATATTCTACGTAGATAAAAGCATGTATGTACTTATTTAGTTTCTTCCCCTTACACAAATGATAGCTCACTTTGTTTTAAACCTTGCTTTTTCTCCTAACAACGCGAAGCTCCTTCTGATGTACACAGCTGCCCATTCTTTTTAATAGCTGCACAAAAATTCCAACATAAGGCTGTTGTTATAATTTAATCAATCTTTTCCTGATGGACATTTAGGTTATTTCCAGTCTTTTGACATTATAAACAATTCTGTTATGGATCCCTCCAAAATTGTTTTTGGCTTCCATGCAAATATATCTAGAAGATAAATTCCTCGAGAATGCTGGGTCAAAGGATATTTGTTCATGCATTTTAAATTCTTACAGATATTCCCTCTAAATTCAAAGTAGACCCTCTAAGAGGTTGTACCAGTTTATATTCCCACCAACACTGAATGAGGATTCTTCACATCCTCCCCATGTTGATCAAACATTAATCCAATTGTGGCAGCAAGTGCTGTCTAGAAGCCCCAAAAGTAAGATATCAGAGAAAGATCCACGTCTTCTTTTGAACTGTAAACTGCCTTGCTCACTGGAAGGGGAAGAAAGGGCTTTTTAAATTCCCAAATAGTCAATTCGTGGTAGTCCAGTTTCAAGTAAAGGAATTATAAGTTCATTCTGAAAAAGAGAATGCCAGGTGGAAGGGCAGAAACTCTTTCATTCCAAGGATGGAAAATGGCCTGACACGTGGCTCTGCCAAGAGTATGCAAGTGGGCCTCAAAGCAGAGCTGGGGTTGCACCAGTCCCAGATGACACCCAGTGACGACTGTACCAGCAAGGCTTGGAAATTCCAAGGCGTGCCTGTCTTATGGTAACTTCTGGAGCAGAGAAGAGTTCTGGGAACTGCAATGCACAGAACTACAGCTGGGGCCCTGGGGGCAGAGGCTCAGCTCTCTGACTTCTGTGCTTCTCAGAATCTGTTGCTCTAATGTCCACATTGGGAACAGATTTCCATGTTCCTCTTTGCCCATTAGGATTCAGAGCAATTCATGAGATACCTTTGGATTATTAAACTGTTACAGCAAGTGAAGTTCCCAGAAACTACTTATGTCTGCATAAGGGACTGGGGAGAAAGAAGCTCCTGATAAAGATATGTATGGTTATGGGGGCTGAGAGATCCTGGGACTCCAGCTGTCCTTCTGAACAAGTCGGGGTTAAGGTTCTCCAGATTCAGTCGTTCAGAGTCTGCCTTCATGATTCTGCTATATCCACACACCATTTATACTAATATTAAACTTTTTCTTTAAATGCACTGTCTCGGGGCGCCTGGGTGGCTCAGTGGGTTAAGCCGCTGCCTTCGGCTCAGGTCATGATCTCAGGGTCCTGGGATCAAGTCCGGCATCGGGCTCTCTGCTCAGCAGGGAGCCTGCTTCCCTCTCTCTCTCTCTCTCTCTCTCTCTGCCTGCCTCTCCGTCTACTTGTGATCTCTCTCTGTCAAATAAATAAATAAAATCTTTAAAAAATAAAATAAATAAATAAATAAATAAATAAATAAATAAATGCACTGTCTCAAAAAATAAATAAATAAATAAATAAATAAATGCACTGTCTCAAAAATAAAGGTACTGCCTCCTAGGCATAGTATCTGTAAAATTACCTGATATTCTATTTTCTTTCTAATACACGGCAAAACAAGTACATATCTTAAAATTAAAACCCCATATATCTCCTCCCCAGGCATACAAAATAATCTCACTCATGTAGCATCATGGGCACATACACTTCCGTCTGGTTCACACAACACCGGGCCAGTTCAAGCAGAGGCAAAGGAAGGACTGATTACTGCCGTAACTGAAAACCCAAGGGTCTTGAGCAGTCCTCACATGAGTCAGCCTGAAAAGGTTTACTGGGCCCATCCTGCTATGGTTATCTCCAGCACTGAGCTAGACACGGAGGCCATGGTCCCTGCCTTCAACTATCAAGGTTACTACCTGGGCAGAACAACTCTGAAGCATGAAGCTCCAGAAAAGGCACAGAGGCATGTAATCAACAGGGTGACTACTGTACACGGCTACATAGGAATTCAGAACAGATTTCTTTTTTTTTTTTAAGATTTTATTTATTTATTTGACAGAGAGAGATATCACAAGTAGGCAGAGAGGCAGGCAGAGAGAGGAGGAAGCAGGCTCCCTGCTGAGCAGAGAGCTTGATGTGGGGCTCGATCCCAGGACCCTGACCTGAGCCTAAGGCAGAGGCTTTAACCCACTGAGCCACCCAGGCGCCCCTCAGAACAGATTTCTGCTGGGGGCTGAGTGAAGGTAGAGAAGTTGAGGAAGACTTCCTGGAGAAGGTAAGTCAAGCCAAAGTATTTGTAAATGCTCATGAATTTAGTGACAACCACAAGGCAGGTCCCACAGGATATATAAGAAAGTATAAGACACTGTGTGTTCGAGGAACCAACAATCTGGTTGAGGAGACCACAGCAACAGAAATGAAACAAGAAAAGAGGATGACCAGCTCCTCAGGTGTAGGCACAGATTAGTGGTCTCCCAACTTTTTGATTATCTACTCCTTTCAATAAAGTTTCTGAGCTCATGGCTCCCACTAATGTACTTATATTGACTTATAAATATACTAATAAATTCATTAAGTGTACCTATAAGCTCATAAAAAACACAGAACAGACATTTTCAATACACTCTGGTGTGTGGCACAAAAAGTCGGAGAAACTGGAGGTCAGAAAGGCAGAGATAAGCTTTATAAGCAGGTTGGTTTTATGAAGCAGGGAGGCCTCAGGGCTTCTGAGAAGGAAAAGGTACTGTAGGGTGGGAGGGTTTCTTTTGTAGTGCTTACCCCAATTGCAATTTTACACTGCTTGCCATCTAACTCTGAAACATCTTTGAGGGATCCTGTCTTGGTTTCGCTCATTTTATATCCTCCATGTCTAGTCCAGTGTTTGGCACAGGATGGGCACTCCAACACTTGCTGACTGAAAGAATGAGAGCAAACAGTTGCAGAGTGGCCACAGGAGCTAGAGCAGAAATAGGCAAACTGGAAGAGGGAGGTGTCCTTGCGGAAGGAGGAGTTCTGCTTTGGGTCATCATGCCTGTCGTGAGCTCCTTCAGGTGGCTGGTGAGAGGCTGAGGCTGGGTATTCGGATATGGGAGCTGGAACCAGAAAGTGGCGGCATGATCCCTGGGCCTCAGCGCAGACGGCTGACCTTCAGGAGATCCTTACAGCCGGCCGGAGGGTGTGTGGAGAAGACAGGGCCAAAAAGGATAGAGAAATGGGGGTCAGAGAGGGAAAAGAGAATAGATTGTCAGGAGATCTCATGAGGGGAACAGTGAAAGCATTGACTGGGAGATCAATAAGAAGGAGGCAGGAAAAGTCAGAAGCTGAAAGTCTCTTTCCATGCTCAGTGCCAGGCAGTCTTCATAAGGCGCTAACAGCTAATGCTTTATAGTTGGTTGGGATGGCTCAAATCAAGCCTCTTACAGATGGTCTTTGGCTCCCTGGTGTCTGGGTGGGCAGTTCCATTAAAGTAGCTAATGGAGGCACTATCTTACCCAATTCTGTGGTCCCAAAGGGCAAACTCAGTCTGCTAGCCAAAGAGGCTCGAGTTCAAAGTGAAGTTATGAAGGGAACCCTGTGTCTTAATCCTATTCTCTTCCCTCTGAATGGATTTATATTTGGAGGCCTTGAATAGTTTATGAACTGGAAACAAAAAAAAGTTTAACTGCACACCTCCTGTGGGAGGGGGTGGTAAGAGGCACAGTGGGCAAGGAACCGCTCCTCCCCCGAACACCCTCACTGGCCTGGCTTGTGTCACCTGGCTCATGGGGTCTTCTGAGGACGCTGAGCCACTTACGGGCTGGACTGAGACCTGAAACAAATGAAGAGAGAAATCCAGGCTGGGCTCTGCTTCCCAGTCATTGAGCAAGCTAGCTGGGCTGTGCCTCTGCGCCCTTCCAGCCCCATACACTGCCACTGTGACCTGTACAGCTCAGTCCCTCAGTTTTCAGATGAAAAAGAAAAAACATCCCAAGAAACTGCCCTCCTCCTTACAATCTCCAGTTGGGGCCTACTTACATTTTTGTTTTTCTGGAACAGTGTTCTGGCTTCATTTAATATGTACTGTTTTTCTTTAATGGTGTCTTCCATCTGCCCTGATGCCGCCTGCCATTTCCTCGCAAGCCTGAAAATTCTGCGGTAGAGGCCAAGAACTTCTTGTCGTGTTGCTGTTGTCATCCTCAGACCCACCAAAATAGAAGAGGGTAAATTTGCATGAAAATTCAATTTGACAGTAGGCAGCTAGGCAGATGTACCTTTTTTTAATCAAGCCCTTTAATTAGTCTAGAAATAATTGCTCTTTCTCAACAGATCTGTTTGGTAGCATTGCCAGAACGGTGCTGTAGGAATACCAGCGATCTCTCAGCTGTCCTTGTATATCATCCCTTGTATATACATGAAATACATGGCATATACAAATGCCATGACTGCCATTTGTACAAACATGGTAAACCAAAATTCAAATGTGCTATACCTTAAAGCAGTAAATTCTTTACCAGACTATATTAGGTCTGATGCTTTTTGTGTGTATTTTTGTAAAACTACAGCACTCACCAGAGGACCTGGAAAAGGCACATTTCAAAAAATTAAATTTTCTAGTTAAGTAACTTGACTTGCATGCAGGGGTTGAAAACTCAAGCACCTCTAGGACCTAATGAGGGAACCTGGTTGGGTGGGGACAGTGGCCAAATGGAGAGGATGTTAATTGGCTCAGTTGGCTGGGCATCTGAATCTTGATTCTGCTTGGGTCATGATCTAAGGGTTGTGGGTTCGAGCCCTGCGTCAGGCTCTGCACTCAGGGTGGAGTTTGCTTGGGATTCTCTCTCTCCCTCTCCCCCCACCCTCTAAAATAATAAATAAAATCTTAAAAAAAAAAAAAAGAAAAGAAATGAGGGCCTAGGGATACCGGATTTCCTGATACTTTAACAATAGGTAGCAATTCAGATTTTTAGAATATGAAATCTCAAAAAAAAGACATTATTTCATTCTTTTTTGAAAGTTTTTGTACAATGAAGGCCAAACAAAATGGGTCTACAGGCAACCAGAGGCTGCCAGGTTGTAATCTCTCTTTTAGTTCATCGTAACCTTATTGAAAAACTCTCTCAAAATTGCTGGGCTGCTTCCTCATTCACATAAGAACCATATAGTAAGTACAACTGAAAATCTTTCTGGTGACTGAAGAGCTTGTGGCCTCTTTGGGTTTTTACTCTGAAACATTAGTTTTAACTTCAGAAGACTTGGCTAAGTGAGTTCCAAACTAAGTATATCCCCCAACGCTAATTGCATTTTTAAAGAATAATTCCTGAAAAAAAAAATTAAATTTGTCAGCTTTGTTTTTATTATGAAATATTTCAGGTATGCAAAAAGATATAGAAAACAACTAACAGCCATATATTCACAGTGGATCTTAAAGAATACATTACATATATACTTGTATATACCCCTTCTAGTCAAATTTCCCTTCCCCTCTCCTAGAATGAACCACTATCCTGAACTTGTTATTTATCTTCTCACACATAGCTTTACATTTAACATTATACAGTATTGCTTAGCAAGTTTATAACTCTTATACCATTGACCAAGATGGGACTTAGGAGCACTGACCTCCACACAGTCAAAAATCTGTGATTTGACTTGTGACTCCCCAAAAGCTTTACTGATCGCTTACTGTTGATATGAACCCTTAGGAATACCTAAGCAGTCAATGAACACATATGTATGTATATGTATTATATGCTATATTCTTATAATGTAGTAACAGAGAGAAAGGAAAATGTTATTAAGAAAATCATGAGGAAGAGGGGCACCTGGGTGGCTCAGTCGGTTAGTGTCTGCCTTTGGCTCAGGTTTCTGTATCATGACCCCTGCATCGGGCTCTCCGCTAGGCGGGAAGCCTGCTTCTCCTCTCTGTCTCTCTGCTTGTGTTCCCTCTCACTGTGTCTCTCTCTGTTAAATAAATAAGTAAATAAAATCTTAAAAAAAAAAAGAAAAAGAAAATCATGAGAAAGAAAAAATACATTTACAGTGCTGTTCTGTATTTATCAAAAGAAATCTGTTTATAAACAGATAAACCTGTTTATACACAGGTAGACCTGTGTATTTCAAACCCATGTTGTTCAAGGGTCAACTCTCTCTCTAAGGTATTATGTTCTTCAGCAACTTGCTTTTTTTTGCCCATGTTCATCTAGGTTGTTACATGTAGCTCTAGTTCATATATTCTCAACACTGTAATTCAGTCCACTGTTATGAAGATATCCCAGTATACTTGTCTTTTCTCCTCCTTTTTACTCACGCAAAAACTTCAGCCTATGTTTTATAATTTACTTCTACGTCTAGAAGAAGACAGAAAAAAAAATTCCCATTATTAGAAGATCCTGATTAGTCAGATTTTAGAGAATGAATACTGTACTGCCTTTAACAAATGGGTAGGCTGGGAAGATAAGGACAGATCTGGTAAGTGAGTAAAAGGGCCAGGCACTGGGACACCTCATTATGAGTACTGGGCTTTCCTCAAACAGGCTCATCGGAATCAGGAAGTAAGCCCTTTGTAACAGGACCCATTTCCAACCCAAGGGGGAGGGGTAACATGTGGAGATTGTTTGCTTTAGGATGGTCCTGAGCTTGTGAGAACTTAGGCAGCTGAATAATGCAGATGGAAGCTGGAAAGAGGTATATTTATCTAGACAGAAATTCTAAGTACCTGCAAGGAATTTACCTTACAAGAATTACTATATGATTGCCCTTCCTGACCCTGGTGATCTTTCTTGAGCAACGCAGAATGAATCACAGCTTTTCATTTGCTGAAAAGCTTGAAAGCACTACATCACCCAATTCAAAAGTTAAAAGTGAAAATTACAATCAATACCAATTCTAAAATAAATAAATAAATAAATAAATAAAATACCAATTCTGACATCCATGATGTCTCCCAAAAAAATGCTTAGAAGAAATTTGTAAAAACCAAGAGAGAACATCATGCTTTGTGGCTAGTCGTAATAAAAATCCAGGAGATGATGAGATGATGACTTTTCCTGGTAAGGAAACAGGTTTCTGAGTTTCTGGTTCTCCCTAAAACTCCATGGTTTCATATGAAAATACGTGAGTCAGTTCCTGTGAGGAGCAGGGATTCTGTAACTTCTATTAATGATTGCTTCACTTCCCTGTCATTAACAGATGAAACTTCCCTGACTGCATGACACTTGAGGAAAGTGAAGGAGGTCCGGCATATTAAAATAGCAGCAATTGTCTCCAAAGCCTGACTTTCATTGGTTTCCTTCCACGACTTCAAACTGTAACTGATCATACACCATAATCAGATATACAAGCCCTGCAATTAGAGTACTCAAGGTAATGAGTAGTACTAACAATGGGTACTTAATAGGACTATTTTCAAAACACTTTAATTAATGTTTTAAGTGTTCTGAAAACTAATCCCGAAAGGGAGATAAGTCTCCTTCTCCAACATCAGGTGACCCAGAA
Organism: Lutra lutra; assembly: GCF_902655055.1. Classification (NCBI taxonomy): domain Eukaryota; kingdom Metazoa; phylum Chordata; class Mammalia; order Carnivora; family Mustelidae; genus Lutra; species Lutra lutra. The sequence goes on along the minus strand of NC_062295.1, from coordinate 16,000,427 downwards.
AACCCAAGTCCCAAAGATGTCCAGAGACAAGGGTCTAAAGCTGTCTTCCCCATTGTGCACTATTAGCAAGCCTAGCTTAATAACACTTCAAGTCTTCAGAGAAAAGACAAGAAAAATGCCTCTTTTGTCATTTTCTTATTGGATTTCTTTCAGTTCTTTGAGGGAATCTTGTTCTTCTTACTTCACAGGTGCATAACCATGTTGTTCCCCCTTTCTAGAAGGCTCTCTCCTGACCTCCTCCTCCCTTTTACCTGACCAATCCCTACTCATCCTTCAGTTCCCCAAACATGGGTGTCTCAGAAAACCCTCCCCTCTCCCCTCACCACATGCACTGGATCAGGTCTCTGTTGAACCTTCCTGTGGATCCTTAAATTTCTTCTTTGTAGCACTAATCATTTAAGTAATAATGGATTGTTAGTGTCTGTCTTCCCCCTATTGATCCTCATGTTTATGGGGACAGTAACCATGTCCATCCTATTTACTGCTCAATTCTGAGTACCTAGCCAGGCATATAACTGGTATTCAACAAACATTTGCTGAATAAATGAAAATATCTCATGATACAGAAAGCTTGGGATTCTAGAAACAAAACTGACCATATAAAATTTTTTTCTTTAAGCTCTTTTTCCTTTGGTTTATATTTTTGTCTTTGTTCCTAGGAACCAAACTGTTCAGAGAAAGTGCCTTTTCCCTGAGTTTCCCTTCCAATAGATTTAATGGCTTGAAATCAACATTTATTCTTTTGAAACTATCAATGATCTCTCACTACTGGCGCAAAGCTGAGGCAGCCCCTTTTCTTCACTAATCTCAAGGGTTGATCTGATGCAATGAGGTCTGCTGGGATTTTCCCACAGGCAACATGAAGAATATCAAACTGTCTAGAGGACCACCTTTTTTTTTTTTTTTTTAAGATTTTATTTTTAAGTAATTTCTATACCCAACGTGGGGTTCGAATTCACAACCCCTACATCGAGAGTCACATGCCTCACTGACTGAGCCACCCAGGCACCCCTAGAGGACTACAACTGACCCACAGTCTCAAGTGGCCATTTGTCGATTCCCCTTTTTTTTTTTTTTTTTTAAGACTTCATTTATTCATTTGAGTTAAAAAGAGAGAGAGAACAAGCAGGATATCTGCTGAATGGGGAGACTGACACTGGGCTCGATCCCACGACCCTAATAAGATCATGACCTAAGCCCAAGTCAGGCACTTAACCAACGGAGTCACCTAGGTGCCCCACGAAGTCAACTATTAAAGAATTCTTAAAGTCTTGTAACTTTTATTCTGAGATTAACATTTCATCAAACTGTTTCATTTTACTTTCTTAACCGCAAAACCCCAGAATGAGGAAAGGTAAGAGATATGCAGTGTCCCTGGGAGGAAATGGGACTGAAAACTGGTCTTTTCTTAAAATCACCCCCCATATAAACACAGTACCAAGTTAAAATTCACTAACAAGCATCTGCCAACTGCAGCCTGTGCCACTAAGCAAAGGCTGACAAATGTTGCTGCTAGCATATTTTTGGCTTCTGGTCACAGTTATGAGATGTTACCCCTACAGCAGGTGTCCCAAAGATTGGTTAGGAAGGTGATTTTTTTTTTTTTTTTTGGATGTACAAATATCTTCCTATAGTAATTCTGTTAATGTATTCTATAGTCCATCAAACCCATAATTTTTTTTTTAAGATTTTATTTATTTATTTGACAGAGAGAGAGATCACAAGCAGGCAGAGAGACAGGCAGAGAGAGAGGAGGAAGCAGGCTCTCCGCTGAGCAGAGAGCCCGATGCGGGGCTCGATCCCAGGACCCTGAGATCATGACCCGAGCCGAAGGCAGCGACCTAACCCGCTGAGCCACCCAGGCGCCCCATCAAACCCATAATTTAAAGCGATCTTGATATAACAATATAGAGCTTCCTTTAAATAAATGTATTACAAAAGTTTTTAAAGCTGGTTTAAGGGGCGCCTGGGTGGCTCAGTGGGTTGGGCCGCTGCCTTCGGGTCAGGTCATGATCTCAGAGTCCTGGGATCGAGCCCCGCATCGGGCTCTCTGCTCAGCAGGGAGCCTGCTTCCTCCTCTCTCTCTGCCTGCCTCTCTGCCTGCTTGTGATCTCTCTGTCAAATAAATAAATAAAATCTTTAAAAAAAAAATAAAGCTGGTTTAAAATATGAGTAATTAATACTATAAATTGAGATACAGAGGCTGAAAAACAGAAGTTTCAAAGCTATTGCTCTAAGGCACTCGGCTGCCCTGCCCTGGTGTTTATTCTGGCTGAGCCATCCCAGTAAAACGCCTATTTTCTGCCACCCCACTGCCCTTAGTAGACACCTACTGGCTTTCAAGCTTTTCTGGGGGAACCTTTTTCTCTGCTATCATCACAGCCAACCATAAATATTTTGCACTTTCACTGTGTCTTCTTCTCTAGTCTCTGAATTCCTGGAGGGCTTGGCCTGTTTTGCTCATTAGAATAGTGATAATAATACAACATTTTGCTTTGTACCTACTCTGAGCCAAGAGGCTTTGCTAGGTGCTTTACATATGTTAACTCCTGAAATCATCACAGTTCTTTAAGGTAGATGACTACCATTATCTCCTTTATAAAGGAGGAACCTGATGCAGAGAGGTAAGTAACTAGTCCAGGGTCACATCAGCTGTTAAGAGTGGGGCCAGGGGGCGCCTGGCGGGCTCAGCCCTTCTTCCTCCGAGGCAGCTGCCCTTCCTTGATAATTATGTTGCACATCAGCTCCTTTGAAGGAAGCTGTGCCCTTGGCGGGACTGCAATGCTCTTTGGTTCCCTGACACTCCACAGGGAGCTAACATCATAGAAGAGGCACCAGGGCTCATTACAGTGCTCCCACTCTGCAGGCCTGACTGGTCCCTCCCAAGCATCCATCCATCAGTACCCACTGGGACTAGGCACAGGAGATTCTAGGGATAAACAATCTTACAATCAAGCAGCTATGGTCCCTTCCCTCCTGAAGCTTACGTTCTAGTGGCAGAGAAGACGAGACACAAGAAAAAGACAATTTCTGGTGGAGGTATGTGCCCTCTAGGAATGAAACAGTAATATGATGAACAAATGAACAGGGGCAGGGTTATTTTATTTTGGGTAGTTAGTGGCATTTGAGTCCTGAGTAACATGAAGGAGCCTATTAAAGGGAAGGGTTGAGGGAAAGGTGCTTCGGCAAGATTTGTGGGAACCAACAAAGGCTATGAGATTAAAACATCAGTGCAGCCAGAACCTGTCTGGGAGGTGAGGCCACAGGTGAGCAGAATCCAGCACAGGTGGGCAGGGTAGGTCCTGGAAAAGAGTTTGGTCTGTAGTGTAAAAACAAAAGGAAGACACTGGCAGATTTTAAGCAAGCTGGAGTACTATGGTCTAATTTAAATCTTTTAAAATGTGCTGGATTTCGAATTGTATCTTGCATATGGTGAAACAAAGTCTTGCCTAATGCCATCTAATTGACAGGAGAGTTGGCATTAAGAACCAATAAAGCTACATGATTATTTCCTTGACCAAGAGCTTTCCCATTTTTATTTTGGAGTAATGGGGAAATAATCAATCTAAAACAAAACAAAACAAAACACACCACCCACACACCCTTCTACTCTATGGTAAGTGGAAATAGTGAAAGGTCTGGGTAGGCTCCAAGAACCCACTCTACACAGCACATGTAGGCACGTGGCATGTCCAGATTTAGTGTTACGGGAGGCTTATACGAAGATATGCTGGTATTAGGGGATTTACCCACTTCACCCTTTTCCCCACCTTTGAAAAGACCATCACAGCATGAACACTGAGGAGTTGAAGAGCAGACACTTTGAAAATTCCTTCTCCAGATGAAATTTATAGAAGTATGACTCTGGTCTCAGGAATGTCAAAATTCCCAGTGTTGGACTCTCATGAGGCTTTGCCTTCTACTTAAGAAAAAGTATTACAGTATAAACAAAGGACAGAAAAGGCAATGGGAATTAACTGCCTTTCGAGCCCCAGGTTGAAGGAAAGACTCCTTCCATTCTTTCAGTATCTGCTCCAAGGTGGAATTTTTTTTTTCTCATAATGAACGTGATATAGTTAAATTTCTCTCCCAACTACTTTATGATCGGCTGGGTGGGTGGGGGTGGTAGAGAGAGTGAAACACCTGAATGAAATCACTGTCTTAGGTGTTCACTGGGCACCCACGCTGGCCTGTCCCTCTCCCTGCTGTCCCATCTCCTTAGATCTGACACCCTTTGTCACATGAAGGTCCAAATTCACAGAACTGAAATATTCTTTCTTTGCCTAGCTGCTGATTCTTATCCTTGAACTTCCCCTAGTTTTTGCAGGGTGTCTCCTTCATGCTGAAATGGGCAGGCACCTCCAGCACACTTGTGTCATACTGCTCATCCTATTCTATCCTAAATTTCTTTTTGGCTTACCTTTCTTCCTCCACTATGTGTGTTTTGGGGAAGGATAAATCAGAAGGTTGGGACTGTGCCTCATTCATCACACTCATAGGCCTGGTACAGAGTTGGAGCTTGAAATATACTTATTAGAAGAATAAATTTACACACACAGAATAGTCACCAGTAACACTCATTATCATACATGGTGGTAATTTGGACCACTATTTAAAAATACTAAGTAACCCACACAAAGATGTTTTCAAGAGTGGTGCTATTGGGGCGCCTGGGTGGCTCAGTGGGTTAAAGCCTCTGCCTTCAGCTCAGGTCATGATCCCAGGGTCATTGAGCCCGGCATTGTGCTCTCTGCTCAGCAGGAAGCCTGCTTCCCCATCTCTCTCTGCCTGCCTCTCTGCCTACTTGTGATCTCTGTCAAATAAATAAACAAAATCTTAAAAAAAAAAAAAAAAGAGTGGTGCTATGGGGGTCAGGATGAGGAACTTAAGACTGTTATTTGGGGAGGAGGCCTTCTCAGTTCCATCTAAGGCAGTATAAGATACACAGTTAAATTCTTTAAAAGCCATTAATGGTTGGTGCACTGGACTGAAATGATTTACTGTGTTTCCATGAAGCTTAGAACCAAACATATAGAAAAATGTGGTTCTGACACATTTTTTTCTTGGAAAAAAAATTCTTCTGGGGAATAGATCCATTGCACCCAAATTATCACCCAAACCTACAAAATTGTAATTTAAAGCTTCTGAAATTTGGAAAACCTCTAGGGAACTGAAATGCTCTCATAATGCCAAACCAGTTTTTCTTGCCCCAGAAAGCAGAATAGAGAATGACTGTCTTGGTTTTAGGCATTCAGAGTTTTTCCACATATGCAAGGAACAGAAGATACGATGCAACTAATGAGCAAATGGGTTCTGGAATGTTCATACCTGGGTTTGAATTCTGACTACATTGGTCAAGTCTTCCTGAGCCTCAGTTTCTTAAAAAATGAAAAAGGGTAACAACAACAGAACCCTCTTCAAAGAGTGGTGATAAGGATTATTCATGAGGTAATCCATGTAATCACTTAGCATTGGGAGCTAACAAAGGCAAAAGTTACCTGAATAGGAGGAAATAAAGAAGAAACCATGAGGCCTCTTTTATTCAAGCTAAGCTTTGTCTGCAGAGGAGGGCAAAGAAGCATGAGGCCTGTTGGCGAATTTATTGCTTTGTGATAGTAATGGATTTTCCTAAAGCTGTTTCCCTCTGATCATTAATAATCCCTGTACAGTAAAGGGCTATTGTTCTTCAGTATGAGTAAATAACCCTGTCAGAGGCACCGCTTATCTTCAGACCACAGCACGTACTTCTTACTGGAAATATAATGCAGGTGCCAATATCGAAAGCATGCCCAGACTTCCCTTCCTATTTTTTTTCCTTTATCTCTTACTCCTTGCTTATCCTTTTGTGTGTTTTTCTCCTACATCTGTTATATATCCTACTTTCTGGTGTACACCCATACCCTATACAGTACCATCCTTACCCAAATCAAATAACCTTCAACATAATCGGTGCTCCACACATTTCTCCCCTGTATCCTCTCTCCTCTTCATTAATAGACAGACAGTCGCAGACACACCCAATGGACTCGTTTCCTGTCCTGGGCTCAGTTTTTGGTTACTAGAATCCTAAAAGGGAAGTGTAAAGCCACACATTGTTTTGCAAATCTCAGGATATGCTTGTGTGGTGTACTTAATCATACCACAGCTATTCTCTGAAACAGCATCTTTCTACACAGAAAGTGACAATATGGTGTGTCAGAGATAGGAGGCAGGGAGAAGGTGGATTGTGGTTTCATTTTACTTAAAGGAAAGGAAATTAGGTTAGGTCCTGTAAATGGGAAATCTCCAGAACACAAGGAAAAACCAAAAATACTGATGTCTGAAAGACCTCTAAATTATCCCAAACAAGATCATAGGAGGCAAGTATGCTCATTCTAAATATACCAGCATAGGAGCACATGCAAGATTATACTTGTAAGGGGAACTCCAACAGGCTTTTGTAACCAAGAGAGATAAGCTCTTTTTCCCCTCAGAGACAAATTCTAAATGGAAACCAAGTTTTGGACCCCCCAATTCAAAAGAAATGCAAGTATTTCCTTATCTGCATATTTTAAGAGACAAAGACAAAGGAAGGGTCAGTCAGAGGTAGTGAGAACCAGTTACCAGAAGTAGGAGGAGGTGTTAGACATGTGTGGGGGTGTGTGTGTGCTGGAAATAGATGAAAACTAGGTCAATGCTAAAAATCAACCCCAGTCATTCATTCATAACTACCCAGGATTTCATCCCTTCATAGGAACTGGGGAAGTCCAGAACAAGAAACACTTAGGTTTAAATTAACATTTAAATCCCTCCTTAGTGATAATTTCCTAGGGAAATGGATTAGAAAACCGACAAAAGAGTTTGTTAGAACATTAGATACAGCTGGAGCTTTCTAGCATCTGACCCTTGGTCCAACCGTCTGATGAATAATCTCACCTTGCTTGAGTTGGGGGTCCTTGCCCTCGGAAGAGTTTCTAAGTACCCTCTAACTACCAGATAAGTAACTTTTCCATCTGCAGAGGCAACGGAGCTCCTTACTAGATAAAATTCCTTGAGAGTAGGAGCAATGACTGCCCATCCTTACATATGTGCAACACCTGGCACCTGGAGTACCCTGAAACTCCTCCAGTCTAGCGCTGGCCAACAGAATGTATTTCAATGACAGAAATATTCTATAACTGCGCTGTTCAACAGGGTAGCTAGCCACTGGCCACATGTGGCTACTAAGCACTTGAAATATGGTTATTGCAACTGAGGAAGGACCTGGCATTTAAATTTTTATTTAAATAGCTACATGTAAAAAAACAAATAGCTACATGTAGCTAATGGCTCTTTAGGAACAGCACATCCCTATGCCAAGAATTGCCAGTCAGATGCCCACGGGTCAGGCAGATAGTTGAAGAGGAGGAAGGTAATAAAGAGGGTGAAGAGGAGAAGCTTACAGGCTCTAGCTGACTATTGCAGTGTAGAAACCTCAGGCTACTTTTGCCAGATTGTCTCATTTTTCAAATGAAGCTGAAAATCTGAATTTTGATGTCCAATTTTTAAATGTTGTTAAGTAAATTTTAAAAAGAATTTAAATTTAAATCATTTTGTGGGATGAACAGTATGTTTGCATGCAGTATCTCTAATCTCTAATTTAGGCCAACCCCTCCAGCTCAAAGAAAAAGACCTTATCCAAGATCACTGCTGGTCAGTAGCAGATACAAGACTGAAACCCAGGCCTTCTGAAACTTCTTCTTATCTCTTTTCTAGATTTTATGAGATTAACCATATCTGCATTGTAGTTGGCAGTGGCAGCAGCAGTGGGACAAAAGCCCCTTTGTCAGAACTGTTGAAGTCCATGACTAGTATCTTATGAATAGTGTCCCTCCCTAGCTATAATCATATAGTTGGCCCTATGGGCAAAGCTCTATTAGGAGCCAGCAGGACACAAAGAACTAGCCCATGGGGAGTCAGACATATGAACAATTAACAAGCAAAGTCAGGCTTGCTGTAATGGACACAAATCACCTGCGCATAAGTCCAAAAACACTGACAGCTGGGGTGGAAGGGAAGGAAGGGATTTGACCCAGAGCTTAGAGGATGAACAGAAGCTGGCTACTGGGTGGTTAAGTCTCACTGATTGTGAGAGTGCATCTCATTATTGTGGGATATTAAGGGAGCCTTCTTTTATCTCTGAGGCCTTATCTGTGTCAGGGGTCTCTGCTGGCTTCTCTTCTCTGGGTAGCCTCTAAAACCCCTCTATTTATTTTCTCTAGGGATTTCCCCCCTGACTTGTATATCTAACTTCTCGACAAATTCACCTGGATGGTTAACAGACTTAGCAAATCTAGTATGTTTCAAAGAGAATGTAGGATATTCCCTCCCAAACTGTTTTCCCTTAGGAGTCATCCTTGGTTCCTCCTCTTCCCATACACTTCACATCCAATCTGGGAGCAAGTCTTGCAAACAATACTTTCAAAATGCATTATGAATTTAATTATTTGCATTTCCACTGCCACTACCATCTCTCCCTTGGCCTACTGTAGCAGCCTCCTAATAGGTTTGCCAATGGCTACCCTTCTCTATCTAGCAGGCAAGGGATTTTTTAAAAATGTAAATCAGGTGACTGCCCTTCTCAAAACCCTCAGGTAATGTAACAGCCAAACCCTTACCTTGGGCTAAAATGCTATGCTTGACCAGGCCCTGCCATTTCTCCATCACAGACCACTCGGGCCCTTGTTCTTTCAGTTCCAGCCACTTGGCTTTCCCACCGTTTCCTTCCTCAGAACCCTTCCCGTTGGTTCTTTTCTCCACCTAGAAAGTCCATTCCCTAGCTTCTCCCTTTTCTTGCATCTCTACGAAAACTGGCCTTGTCTGAAAAGCTTTACCCGAGTTACCGGACCCTCCTTCCATCTTCTACCCCTTCACCCGGTATTATGGTTTCCGGGGACATGGGGCACCTGCTGATATCTCACTTCGCTGAAATCATATCCTTACTGATTTACATTCTAATTTTCTTCTGGACTCGAATAAAAAGACACGGAGCAAAGCCTCCGTCTTGTTCTTGTTTGTGGACCGAGGAAATAAGCAGGCTCATAGTATCCTAGAAAGTCTCTGTAGCCTCTACCGGGCCTCGTTTGAGTCAACTTTCCTCGGCCTGACCCCTCTCGCTCCCGGAACTGCCCTTACTAACCTCCCATTTATATTCAGGGATCCAAAGGACTCAGGAAAGTCTCAGATGGACCCAACGGGCATCTCAGCGTCGCCACAACAGGCCTCCGCTTCCTGGCCCTCAGGCCGCTTTCCCTCGGCAGGTTCCCAAGGCCAGTGGCGATGACACCGAGCCGCCCTCGCGAGGCTGGGGTCACACAAGCACGTCGCCTAGCAACGTCGCACCCCCGCCCCCACCCCATCCCTGCCCTGGGGAGCCAACCCCTTCCCCCAGTCTCCCGCGCCAGGAGTCAGCGCCTCCATCCCCAACACTCACTCTGCGTCAGTCCCGCCTTCCCCCACCCACAGAAGTGCCGCAGCCTACCGCGGGCCAGGAGGAGGCGGTGCCGGGAGCTTAGCTGAGCTGCGGCCGACGACCGTCGGGCAGGTCCGGTAGGCCAGGCCGGACTAAACCACCGGGAGGATATCTGTGGGAGCATTAGTTTCAGGTCAAAGGTAGTCTCGAGTTTCTCTGAAACTTTATACTCTAACCCACCTTCCGCCGTATACGCAACAATATAGCCAACTTCATCCTCTCCCTAGTTTCCCTTTACCCTTTTCGTTATCCTTCCCCCTACTTCAGCCACCCCCCAAAAAAAATGGTCCAGTCCAGCTCCTCCTAGCCCTCCCTCAGCGTCCCTAGGTCTTTGCCCTTACTTGGCGACGGCTTCGTACGTCTTTGCGTACGTCGTGACGCAATCTTCCACCCATTCCTCCCCGCCCCTCTTCTATTCTCCCTCCTGGAGCGGGCGGCCTGCGGGGTTACCGGAAGTGATGATGCAGGAGGCGATGGAGGGGGCGGGGCTTGGGGGCGGCCGCCGCCGGTGGGCCGCAGATGAAGAGGAGGCGGCGGCAGTGGTGGAAGAAGAGGCGGCGGCGGCGCGGGTAGGGAGCCTGGAAACGCGAGCGGGGATGGTAGGTGGTTTGGACCCGCCGGGCCGCCGTCGTTTCCAGAAAGGGTTTGACTGGAGGAACCTCTGGAGCAGCTGTGAGTTTGGGGGGGTTGAGGAAAAGCGGGGAGCATTGAGAGATGAAGGGGCGGGGGTTGGGTACCTTCGAGAAAAAGGGGGTGGAAGGGGAGGAGTGGAAATCAGCTCCTTGTCTGGACTGGTGCCTTTGGAAGAAGAGGCTGTGAGGGGAGCCTGTGGCGTGTCAGCCTCAGGGCTCAAGAAAACTTACCTACTGTCCCTGCCTCCTCACCGCCAGCACCCCTCACCCCAGGCCTGGGAATCTAGGGGCTGGAGCTGCCCTGGCGAGGGTCGCAGGCTCTGGTCCTCTGGCCCGGGTAAGCGCTGTGAGGTAGGAGTCCAAGCGGGAGGTGGTGGGTGAATCTCCAGCGCCCTCCTCCCTCATTTTCCTCCCCACCCCCATCTTTCTCTTTAATCATTAACAGCCTTGGAATTAAGGGGCTCAAACCTGAAGGCCTTTCTATGCACCTTTGCTATAAACGATAACCATCTGTGCCTGAGGTAATGGGGCTGGAAGCTTTGCCTGTATCCTGTATAGGAAGCGGGACGGGGTGACAAATGTATTTTTTTTTCCATTCTCCTTCACCCCTTACCTTCCCCCATATACACCCCTCGTTTCCACCTCAGATCTCCATGGCTAGGTGGTAATCATGGTGTTTTTTGTTTTTGTTTTTCCTTTATGGCACTTGGTACCTTGGTTACCTCTTTTGAATTTGGTGTTCAGCCTCTTTCCCAGATCTTACTGCAAGCTTTGTAATACTTCAGTTACAGGCTGTGTCACGTTGGGAGTACCTCTCAATGCTTGGTAGCTCCAAATTAAGATGAGCATTTTCTCTTATGAATACTGGAATTCCAAAGCCCTTGCAGGGATTCCCAAATGGCATCATAGCCCAGGAATCAAAGTCTCTTGTTCTAAATACTTTATGTGTGAGGAATTTACATGTTGTCAACTCTTTCCAAAATGATTTGATGTTAGGCTAATTCTGGATTTCTGTGTTTCTCTCCACCCACACTTCATGATGCACTTCAGAGAACAGAAAACCCCATATTACTTTTTTGTTTCTGCAATTGGACAATAGCTCTTTTATCTCTTTCTCTATTTGTGTGTGGGGCACACAAGTCTTCAGTGACACATTTGGCTTGTGCTGATTTCTGTCTATTTAGCTGATTGTTTGTGTATAGATGGACTTAAATGAGAAAATGTGATCTGTTTTGTTTTAAAAAAAGAATATAAACCAATAACAGAAAAATTATTTGAAGAAAGCGGAGAATGATTAGAAAGATCTCTTTACTGATATTCTGTTGGCTTTAAAAAAAATCAAGTAGTGCTCTTTTAGCTTGTTGTAGGAATTTTAGAGTGAAATGTAATGATTCCTATTTTGGTATTGATGTTTTCTTTGGAAGTCATCTGTTGAATGTGGAACTGTGTTTTCTGAAGAACTTTAAGAGATAGTGCCTGAATTTTAGGGATCCTTTGATTAGAGCGTGTCCCTAAATTCTGGCCCTCTATAACTGAGTTTATGTGTGTTGCTAGAAGAATTATAATGGATCCCATCCTACTCAGCAGGGCTTTCAGGCCTGATAGAACAATATTTAATGATTTGATTGTGCAAGTAACAGCATGTTTAGAGGTTTCACACAACTGTAACAAAAGAGAAGAATGACTACTGCTCTCACCTTAATTGATTTGGACTCATTGAATAAAAAGTCCAAAATTCATTCATGCAACAAGCATTATTGACCAGCTAATAAGTGCTAGCCATTATTTTGGGCTCTGGGTGGACGAAGTTGCATGCAAGCGTAAGGTCTGAGCTCTCACAGAGCTTACACCAGAGTATGTGGGGACAGAAGAAAGCATATAAATCAGATTTTGGTAAATGCTGAAGAAAGAGTGATGTGACAGCAAATGTCTGATTGGGATGCAGTCAAGGAAGCCCTTTTTGAGGAGGTAACACTTGAGTTTTAAATAAAAAGAAGCCAGCCATGCAGGTATAGAGGAGGAGCCTTCCAGATTCAGGGACTAGCTAGTGCAGAAACTGACAGGAGTGACTGGCTAGTTCTAGGGTTTGGGAAGAAAGGGGTAGGGTGGAGAGGGTGGGTGTAGGGAGGTGAGGGAGAACGGGAAAGGGGAGGCAATAACAGCCAGAGCCTAGTGAGCAAAGAGGAAATGAAAAAGTCTGGGTCAGAAAGGTGGAGGCTGGGCTCAGAATAGGTAGGCAAAGTAAGAGTAAGAAGAAGGAAATAGCGATGCTCCTTTTCAATCAATTCTTTCTTTTCCTAGAGTATTATCACTTATTATTTTTCAGGTACTGTTGGACTATTGCAATTTAAAAAAAAAAAGTCATCATGCTGAATGTGGGAGAGGAGGCAAGGCAGCTGTGGTCACCTGGGTCTTTTCTGGCAGATAAATGTCAAGCTGTGTTCAGAATTCAACGGAATGTTCAACTGAGAGCACACTTTTTTTCCTTACAGAATTTTGTCTCAGAAGCTGCTCTTTAAAATTGCATAACAAGCATCCTGCATATGTTCTAATATATGAATCCTCCTTCGTTTCCAGCTGTTTATGAATTGAGGGTTGAAGATTGTGCAAATGATGATAACATACCCCTGTTGGTCTACAGAGATGTCCATCAGGATATAAGTTTCAAGTTGTTTTTTGCAGGGAGGTTTTATGTTGCAATATTTCCATTCTTGTCTGGTCTGCCTGGTGACTAATAACACTCAGCTGAGGTGTAGGTTGGTGCTAAAAGTTCACTCAGTGGATTACATTAGATAAATGACCATTGTGGGCTCAATCCCACTATGTCCACATCTTTGGGCTGGCATGTAACCAGGGGATGTAACCTACTTTTCCCTTCTGTTGGGGCTCTTCATCTCTAGTAGTCAGCTGCTTTTCAGCCTCACCTTGACCAGATTGTCCACTTGAGAAGCCCAATCAGGACTCCTCCTTGATTTGGCCCTCTTCTGCTATGTCACAGTGGGCTGAAACAGAAAGAATACACTGTTTTTTTTCTTCTGAACCCCACAACAGTGACTAGTGTGTTCTTTGAGTGAATTGGCCCTTTGAGCCATGTGGTTGAGAGACTTAAATGTTGCTTGGGCTATTTGTAGTAAAGTCCGTATTAGAAATGCTAAATAAGGGGCACCTGGGTGGCTCAGTTGCTGAGCGTCTGCCTTCTGCTCAGGTCATGATCCTGGGGTCCTGGGATGGAGTGGTGAGCCCCGTGTCAGGCCTCGAGCCCCCTGTCGGCTCCCTGCTCAGTGGGGAGCCTGCTCTTCCACTCCCCCTGCTTGTGTTCCCTTTCTCACTGTATCTCGCTCTGTCAAATAAATACATAAAAATCTTTTAGAAATGCGAAATAAAGCCTTTAAGTGTTTGGAGAAAAATCAGAAATTGAGGACTATCACCTGTTTTAAGTTCTGGTATTTTACTAGCATTGGTAAATGGATTGTGAGAACTAATTTGAATAGCGCTTGCTGGGCAATCCTGAGGGTAATGAAGGGAGTGGAATACAGCGTGGTACTGAATTACTGAATTCCGACTTGAATACAAATGGAAAGTCTTTTAGTTAGCAAGCTAGTGACGAAAGTGAACAGCTAGGACCAGGCAAACAATAGACTCCACTCTGCATACTGCAGAGTAACACAAAGGAGTGGAGAACTGATAATGAAATGTATATAACATATGTATACTGGGCTTTGGTCTGGGTTAAAGAATTTTGGACTTTGTATGCTAATGCTGGACTTCAAATGCTTTAGCCAATGGGTTAGTAAGGTGTCCGCTATTCATCTTCATTTCAGTGGTTTACTATAATGAAAGTATGAAAATATCTTGTAGGCTGAAATGTCATCAGCCAGTTTGGAGACTGGTGGCTTCCTTCTAATTTCTGAAAGGGGGTGGTTGCGTAGGAGGGGACTTGAACATAGGGAGAAGCCATTGACTCCTTCGTTGGCCACTGATTGTATTTGAGGAAAAAAAATCCACAAATCTAAATGAATTTGGAGTCTTGGAGCTGAGCTAGCCTTTTAGTATAGAGTACCGGTTGATTTCTTTCTTAAACTTTGGGGGTTTTGGGACATTCCTGTGAAAGATGGGCAAGCTAGGGAGCCAGTTGATGCCACTCACTCTTGAAGTTGTGGTGTTCTGTATTGCATTAGGTGACTTAAAATTAATCTGATATGGCTACTGTTTTGATGTCTGTGCTGCAGTAAGGAGAGTTAATTGTACAGAGCTGCCAGTTGTTTTGAGGTGAAGATGTGGTAACTCAGATTGAAACAATGGTAATTACTTGGTAACTCCTATTTCCACAGCTCTTGATAACTTACAATTACCTCTTTGTGTCTGTTTACAGATGTTGATACCAGTGCACCAGGACCAATTCTCCCTAAATGTTGCATGTGTTCTGAAGCTCTTTGCACAGTGGACCAGGGTGTTTGTGTGTGTGTGTGTGTTGTTGTTTTGTTTTGTTTTTATGGACCAGGTTATTTGAGTTCGTGTCTTCCAATTCAAATCTAGTTTCTCTGGTTCTTTTGTCTGTTTTTCTAGGTTATGGAGGGTCCTGTTTGTTTTTGGGGGAAACAAGATGACCATAGCACCTGACCATTTAATTAATGAGTGATTACAAACTAGAACTCAACATACTAATTTAGCAAAATGATGAGAGAGAAGGTTGGAAGTGGCTCAAACTCTAAGTCTTTGAAGTCGTGATATGCCAGAAGGAAAAAAAAAATGAGAGGGGGAGAGTCTCAAAGAATCTTCGTTAAGATGTGCATGAATGAAACTTTTTTAAAATACCATACATCAGAATAGAGAAACCCAGTAAGTCACTTCTTGAGGTGGTGATTAGCCCTTGTGGTGGTAAATAAGCCACCTGTGGCCAGTGCCCTGGTACCAATCTGAGTGTGTGGAAAAGTAGGCATCATGTTAATGATGAGGGCGTATGCATGGCTTTGCTCTGGACAGATCTGTGAGCTGTGCTGTGTTGTTGGGTTTGGGACTGAATTGCAGCTTGGAAGCTTAGATTACAGAGTTTTAGGAAACATCATCTGTGTTCCTCTTCTGCCCTGCTGGAGGGCTCAGCCTGAGGATCTAGGGACTGGAAATAATTCTGTCACTGAGGCCTGTAAATCCAGACCAGATACGATGACTGACCGAGAATCTTGGATTAGCAACCTTGCAGGACTTCCCCTTTTTTTGGGGGAGCGTTTAGCATCTTTTGTAGCCACTGTCCGTCCTAGTCTCTGCCTGTCATTCCAGGAGTCAGAATGCAGGAAAGACTTGCCCCTTTATTTTATTAATAGATTGCTTCCATCCTATCAGGATTAGAATTTGGTTATAAGTTTTAGCTCTTCTTGGTTAATGAAGGGTTTGGACTCTGCCGTGTCTACTTAAGGTGTGTTGGTATGTGATCATATTTCTAATTCTGAAGAACACGCAAGTCCTCACATTTACTGAATTGGATGCAGCTCATTCCTCTTCCTTCAGTTTAGGAAGAAGCAGGAGAAAGACCCTCAAAGAACCTTAGAATATCTGGTGTGCTGTTTTTTCACACTGGAACCATCTTGCAGGTTGTTGCTGCAGTACATTGTGGCATGCAGGGATTTTGCTATCTTCTTCCCATTTCACCCCGCTATTCTTCATTCTGAAAGTTAACTTTAATATTCTGTTATATTAGAGCGCCTGGGTGGCTCAGTGGATTAAAGCCTCTGCCTTTGGCTCGGGTCATGGTCTCAGGGTCCTGGGATTGAGCCCCGCATTGGGCTCTCTGCTCAGCGGAGAGCCTGCTTCCTCCTCTCTCTCTCTCTGCCTACTTGTGATCTCTGTCTGTCAAATAAATAAATAAAATCTTAAAAATATATATATTCTGTTATATTGGGCTTCCCCGGAAGATTTCAATCAAACACAATGTTCTGAGGTTGAAAACAGGTTGAAAAGCAGTGATTTAGTAGGGAAATGTAAATCTAGAAAAGTTATAATAAAAGTTGCTTAAAGTTATAAAGCCAAGTACTGGCAACTATAGGACTAGAATCAGGTCTTCCCTGTAGTAATTTTGTTTTCTCATTTACACTGCCTCATACGTGTCCTTGTAGGCACTTTGTTTGGGTTTGATTTGAATCCTTGTTGTTTGATCTTTTTTTTTTTTTTTTTTAAAGATTTTATTTATTTGACAGAGATCACAAGTAGGCAGAGAGGCAGGCAGAGACAGGTGTAGGGGGGAGGGAAGGGGGGGGGAAGAGCAGGTTCCTGCTGAGCAGAGAGCCCGATGCAGGGCTCGATCCCAGGACCCTGAGATCATGACATGAATGGAAGGCAGAAGCTTAACCCACTGAGCCACCCAGGCGCCCCTCTTTGGTTTTTTATATATCTGTGGTTCTTTTCTCAAACATTTTGTCACAAACTGCTGTTCTTTCAGAGAGGACTCTTAGAACCACCTTTGAAGCATATGCGAAATGAGGTTATAAATGAGTAATGGCACTAGTAAGTAGCTGGCCTTCTATCCTCAGAATGTTTCTGAAAGTGACGATAGTTCTTTCAAATAGGAGTTGAAGCTTTATCACTCTAATTTTTGAAGATAAGTTAGCAGGCATGCTGCAGAGAATACCTATGCAAAATGCTGAACAGATTACTTCCTTTTCCCTGTGACCTGCCCTGGAATCTGAACAGGAAAACCTGGGTATATCCATTGATATAACAGTTTTAGAATAGCTCCAGGAAATAACTATAATGGCTATATCCTCCCCTCTTATTTTATTTTTTTTTTTGGTAAAGCAAATTTGTTTTCATTTAAATCTACTTTCATTTATATCTACTTGATGATTACCTACTGGCTGCTCTTCATTTATTTATTTTTTAGAGAGGGAGCGGGGGAAAGGAAGGGAGAGAGAGTCTCTGGTGGACTCCCTGCTGAATGCAGAGCCAGATGGGGGCTCGAGCTCATGACCCTGAGATCATGACCTGAGCTGCCGTCAAGAATTGGATCCTGGGATGCCTGGGTGGCTCAGTTAGTTAAGCTTCTGCCTTCATCTCAGGTCATGTACCCCAGGGTTCTGTGATCGAGCCCCACATTGGGCTCTCTGCTTAGTGTGAAGCCTGCTTCTCACTCTCCTCCTCCCCCTGCTTTTGTTCCCTCTCTTGCTGTCCCTCTGACAAATAAATAATTGAAATCTTTGAAAAAAATTTATTTACTTGAGAGAGAAAACATGTGCATGTGTGTGTGCACAAGTGGGAAGAGGGGCAGAGGGAGAGAATCTTCAAGAAACTCCCCACTGAGCACACTGTGGCTCATTCTCCGGACCCAGGAGATCATGACCTGAGCTGAAACCAAGAGTCGAACACTTAACCGACTGAGCCACTCAGGCACCCCAGCTAGCAGCTGCTCTTCAAACAGAAGAAGGTTAGCAATACCACTGCAGGGAGGGTGCTGGCACTCTAGTAGCGTAGGTTCTGTGTGTTAGGATCATGAACATGCTGGAAGTCCCAGGCCCTCACAGGAGACATTTTTCTGTTTCATTGACATTTTCTTTCTTCTAAGTGAGTGGAATTCAAGAGCAAGAAGTGATAGAATGAATGCTCTGTGTCCATTTTTAAGAATGTTTCCATGGTTCTTTTACTCCTAGTAAATTAGTTTTTCTTTGTAATAACTAGTTACTGGTTCAGTCATTTACTCAAAATAGTTGGTTTACAGCTGATGCCTGTCTGTGGTAAGGAGAAGTTCGTTTGGGGGTTTCCTAACAGTTCCCGTAAAAGTCTAAAAACTTCTAAAGGCATTTAGATAGGTAGATTGAGTTGTAGGGGAGGGAAGGATGTATAGGACAGCCTGAGTGGGGGTTATTATGGGCTGGTGTATAGGGTGAAGAGAAATGCCCCCACCAGTGGTCCAGTTGGGAAAGGATAGGAAATGATAACAATGGCACATGCTGGGGGAAGAGTGGGTAGGGAAGGAGCAGGTCCACAAGATTGCCCAACTCCAGGGAACACCGTTCACAAGGAGCGGGGGGACAGGGAGCCTGTGGAGTCTGGTAATCCAGTGGCCCCAACCAGGGCTGTGACCACAAGTGTTCTTTCCCATTACTGGAAAGTGTATTTCTGATGGGGAGGGGTGAATGCAGGGATGCAGTGTCTGGTTTGACCAGACTGGTCTTAAAGATTGCTTGCAGAGTGCTGGCCTAAGTTTTTTGAGATCTCTGTCTCTTTTGATTTTACTTTTGATGAATCAGAATCTGGTAAACAAGAGGGAATGTGATGTCCCTGGGCACATTAGAGTTTGGGTAAAAGTACATAATGAAGCAAATACTAGGTGATGGTCATGTCATTTAACAATACTACTATCCAAAGGGAACAGTTTTACATGGAAACTATTGAAGTAATTTCTGGTTCTCTCATGGAGACTATAATAAATGTGGAATTAAATCACAACTAAAATTATTAAAGAGTAATCATTTTTACTTTACATTTCTACAACATTCCATGTTTTCTTTAGCTGATCAGATTAGTTCATAAGTCTTTTCTCTTAAAAAAAAATTTTATTCTACCAGATACTTGTGGATCTGTCCATAGAGCCAAATTTCCTACTCGCGCTGAAAATGGCAAGTAGTGCTCCGAATTGGTGACAGCTGTAGATGTAATGATTAGATCAAGCAGGGAAGTGGCTTCTGAGCCACCAGTTTAATTGGTTTTAATGTGGGCCTCTTTTTCTGAGGTTATTAATTACATTGTCCCAACAACAATTGACACCACCTGAGTTTCCAGCAATTCAGTTCTGATACAAACTGCCTGGAGTTAGTACATACCCCCAAGTTAATGACTCACTCTTGTAAGATTCTCCCTGATACCAGCCACAAGTATCAGGTAGCCTCAGGGTACCTGCACTTCTGCCTGGCAGACTGTAAATCCGGGGTTCCTCGCAATCGCCCTCCCCCAAGTTCAATAATTACCAGAACATATGACTCACAGAACTGGGGAAGGTGTATTTAGGAATATAGTTTGATTATAAAGGATACAACTCAGGAACAGCTGATTGGAAGAGATGCATGGGACAAGATATGAATTGGCACAGCTTCCTTGTCCCCTCTGGGCATGCCAGGCTCCCAGCACATCACTGTGTTCAACCAACCGTGGAGCTCCCCTAGCCTGGTTTTAGTTTCAGTTGAGGCCCCTTTAGGTAGGCCTAATTGATCTAATCATTGGCCTGGTGTTTGACCTCCAGCCGCCCTCCTCTCCCCTCTGTGGTGGTCTGGAGATGGGACTAAAAGTTCCAACCTTCTCATCAAGTGCCTGGTCTTTCTGGTGTGGCCAGCCTCGGTCTTGAAGCTATCTAAGGGGCTTCCCTGAGTCACCTCATTAGCATAAACCCCAGTTCGGTCCAGCAGGGGATCCTTATGAATAACAAAGGACACTTCTTTCAGTAAGGACATACCAGGAGTTTTAGGAGCTGGCACAAACTGGGGACAAAGACCAAATATGTGTATCTATCTATCTATATTTTTTTTTTCAAATGTATTTCTTAACTAACACATTAGTACTCCAGCTTTGCATTGCATAAGTAGTAATGGAATAAACCTACCTAAAATTGATTTAGGTGATAAATAACAGTATGCATTTACTGTTACTTTGATGGAGTTTTTGATTAAAGTGCAAATTGAATAGCTTCAGATTACAAAAGAACAGATTCGTCCCTCAGTCAGTATGAAATGGCACTCCCAGAATGTGTTACTGTTTCTTGAATACTTCACAGGTGCTCTAGCTCTAGACTTCCCTAGTGTAAGAAATGAGCTCACTTTTTAAGATATAAAATATACAGAATTCATGTTTCCTTTCAGTGTGACTTTAAAAAGATAGTGCACTGGTTAAGAACGTCAGCCTAGTCAGTCTGGGTTTGAGTCTGAACTTTACCACCTACTTACAATTTGATGTGGGATGAACTACTTAACATCTCTAAGTCTCATTTTTATCTTCTTCATATACAAAGGGAGGATAATCATGGTAAATAGTTGTGAGGATTCAATAAGACAGTCCGTTTGAAGGATATGGCATGGTGCCCAGCATATATATGAACATCTAAGAACATGAGCTGTTATTAGCTACATGCATACAGAGCTAAGCTCACCTGGGTTGGCAACTCCCAAGGAGCCAGGATCTCTGTCATTTTACTTTTATAGGGGGATGTGTGAGGCTGTGTGAGAGACATTGCTGGGGACACAGTAGACATAGGTTATCTATCACTTGAAAGTCAAACCTGCTCTGGGTACCTGGGAAGTATAGGAGTGACTCTGTGATGGAAACTTCCAGCCTGTTTCCAGAGCTGGCCTAAAATCAAGAGATGGAAAATCTTCCTGAAACTGTATAGAGCATGCGTGAGCAGTGGGGACCAGGGCTCTGTAGCACAGGTACTGTTGAACCAAAAAATGGGAAACTGATCCAGGAGACTTTTTATCTTTACAGTAGACCTTGAGATTCGTTGAGTTGGGCAAAACTACATGAGACTTTGGGAAGGAAACTGCAAATTTATTTTAGCTGGTGCAGAAAACCTTTGAGAGTCAGCTGGCAAGTACCATGTTGTGTGTGTGCTTCTTAGAGACTGTGAAAAGCCCAGGTATACTGGTAAAGAGCTTACCGGATGCTTGAGGTTCACTTGTTGGTGAACTTCACTGAGGTCAGTCTCTAATTCTTCCTGTCACTCACCCATCTGGGGCTTGTACTCTGGTGGGACCACCACTGGACTAAGTTTAGATCCTAGTTAGGCCTCTGTTATCAGTTACTGTGTGTCTTTGGGCAAATTACAGCTCCTCTTTGAGTCTGTTTCCTTAACTATGGCATAGGATTTGAGACTAAATCACTGTTTCTCAAAGTGTGCCATTGGTTACATTTTTACTGTATCTGCTGCTGAAATGAGTGTTCAGGAGTGTTTTTTTTGTACTGTTGATAGTACATAGGATTTTCAGTGGTACATGGATGAGTATTTGTTTACTAGTTCTGTATTTTAATGTGTATTAATGAAAACATAACTAGCATGTCAGACCTTTATCTTCATGGATAGTGTTGCTTAGGATGATGTTAAAGTGGATACGATTTTTTTTAAGATTTTATTTATTTGACAGAGAGAGACAGCAAGAGAGGGGAGTGGGAGAGAGAGAAGCAGGCTTCCCGCTGAGCAGGGAGCCTGATGCGGGGCTCGATCCCAGGACCTGGGATCATGACCTGAGCCGAAGGCAGACGCCTAATTACTGAGCCACACAGGGGTCCCCTTTTTTTTTTTTGAAGCTTTTAAGAAAAATATTGGGGGAACAGTAGTTGGAATGGTAAATGTATATGGAAGGTCATAAAGGTTGTCTAGAAAAAGCTGAAAATTGGAATTTCTGAGCTCAAGTAATTCTGCAGTACTACACCTGCGTGAAGTCCTGTGGTGATAGACACAGTAGAGCAGTTCCAAATTTGGGTGGATTTAAAGACTTGCCTCATTCAAGCAAATTGACAACTTTCTATTTCTGCATTCATGGTGAAGATACCCAAAAGTAAGTGATGTAGAATTTAAAATATTGTAGATATTAGTAGTGATGGCTTTTTTTAAAGAATGAAAAATAGGGGCGCCTGGGTGACTCAGTGGGTTAAAGCCTCTGCCTTCGGCTCAGGTCATGATCCCAGGGTCCTGGGATCGAGTCCCGCATCAAGTTCTCTGCTCAGCAGGGAGCCTGCTTCCCTCTCTCTCTCTCTCTGCCTGCCTCTCCATCTACTTGTGATCTCTCTCTGTCAATAAATAAATAAAATGTTTAAAAAAAAAATCAAATAAATAATAAAATCTTAAAAAAAAAAAAAAGAAAAATAAGTTGTATTGCTTCCTCTTTCACCCCAAGCAGTTTTCCTGTTACCTGGATTGCTCTTTTGTCCCTTTCACTCTTTGGGGTTGGGACTCCCCATGGAAGCAGCTAGGAATCTGTTCTGTTGACCTGCGAATGCCAATCCATTCTCTCTCTTTTTTGGCC
This sequence comes from Lutra lutra, assembly GCF_902655055.1. Classification (NCBI taxonomy): domain Eukaryota; kingdom Metazoa; phylum Chordata; class Mammalia; order Carnivora; family Mustelidae; genus Lutra; species Lutra lutra. The sequence goes on along the minus strand of NC_062295.1, from coordinate 15,978,306 downwards.
AACTCTCTTTCTTGAATGCACGTCAGTGCATGTATTCTGGGTTCTGGAAGGCAGGGGCTCTGCCATATCTTAATGTCTTGTATGTTACTTTCAGCTGGTAAATTCTTCAAAGGTACAGTGTGACACGTGCCCTAAAATGAAGCTAAACACTGAGAAAAACTATTTAAATTTCATTTCATGGGACACCTGGGTGGCCCAGTTGGTTAAGTGTCTGCCTTTAGCTCAGGTCATGATCCCAGAGTCCTGGGATCCAGGAGTCCTGCACTGGGATCCTTGCGCAGTGGGAGCCTGCTGCTTCTGCCTGCAGCTCCCCCTGTTTGTGCGTGTGCACTCCCTCTCTCTCTCTGACAAATAAAATCTTTAAAAAATAATAATAAAACATGGGGCGCCTGGGTGGCTCAGTGGGTTAAGCCGCTGCCTTCGGCTCAGGTCATGATCCCAGGTCCTGGGTTCAAGCCCCGCATCGGGCTTTCTGCTCAGCAGGGAGCCTGCTTCCTCCTCTCTCTCTGCCTGCCTCTCTGCCTGCTTGTGATTTCTCTCTGTCAAATAAATAAATAAAATCTTTTAAAAAAAATAATAAAACAAAATTTCATTTCACTTTCTGTCATATTGCTCTAATGCAATATAGTGGGGGTCTTGAGAAGCTAAATGAGCAGTGGTAAAAATGAAACAAAACTATTGTAGGAGATGCTTTCTTTTTAAGCAAAGCCCCAGAATAAAACTGAAATCTCGATTGTGTAAGAGGAGCCAAGAAAGTTGCTTTCAGATGTAGTCTGTGGTTACTTGAGTTTTTTTTTTTTTTAACTTTAATTACCTGTGTTCCCTTGACATTTTCTGTGTATCTTCACACTGTCATCTTTCATTATATACTTTGGTTGTTGGCCTGTATTCTGCAAGTGATTTTGTTCTATAATTACTTTAGCATAAAGGCCCATGCGTCTGGTATGGCTCTGTATAATAAATTGTTTAATGTTTCAAATTACAATTTTTAAAAATTGTTATAAAGATGGTTCTACGTCTGTTATCTTTCTGTGCCATGTGTTACCTAGTCAAGATGAGATCAAAATAGAGCAAAATGGTGGTAACGATATAGCACAAGATTATTTTCCCTCCTTCGTTTATTTAATACAGAGTTTCTACTTGATTTCATAATGAGAAGCTCTCAGATGTTTCCCAGCTGAGGTGAAATCTAATGTTCCAAGCCACAAGCCCTCATACTTTGTAAGTTTTGGTTTTGTCATTCATACTGTCTTGTCTCCTGAGAGAAGTGGTGACTTGTGGTATTTGGCATGTTGGGAAAGGGCAGAAGCCTTTACTCAGGCCTATATTTTGCAGTATTAAAAAATCTCTTTTCCCACTAAAATCTGTTTCATGACATGTATGACATTCATCCTTTGTGCAGATTCACAAGACTACCTTACTCAGAGTAGACATCTTCCGGAGTCCATTTCCCTTGGTGCAGAGTTTAGTCATTATTTATAGATAACTGCTGATGAGTCTGGGGAAATTCTGAACGGGGCTGGAGGGGGGCTTGTGACATTTGCCCTTGGTGTCTAGACTAGGGTTTGCAAAGCTAGAGTGGGGTTGTTTATTTCCTTCTCATCTTGGAAAACTGCCATTGGATCAATTGAGTCTTGGTTAAGATTTCTTGTGGCAGCTGAGTCTTTGGGGCTTTAAAGATGAGAGCCACATGAAAGACTGTTCTTTCCCAGTCAGGCAAATAATTATCTCCATGGTAGGATAATCTCTACAGAAGTGTAAGCATTCAAGACCACACATCTAAAAAGATAAAATGTAATTTAGAGTCAGAATGAAAGATGTACATACATAGTGGTAGAGTTCAAAACCTTTTCAAGCCATTCTTCCATGTTTCCAGCACTTACTGGAGTAAGACCACTCTGGTCTTCTCATGGTAAACTAACATTTTAAATCTTGTAGGAAACTTGAACTTTCATGGTAACTGCAAGTAAAAAAATACAAATATGTAATCAAAGACTTTAACTCTTAACTTTAAAACCTCCGTAGTCAAAGAACCAGAATAATGTTATGCAACAGGTAAAAAAATCTTTCCAGTTGCCTTTTTCCCATTTGGAAGGATACAGTTTTCCTTCCCTCTAAGTAGTTTAGCCAGAGTTCCTCCTCTTTCTGATTTGTAGCTTTACTATTTGCATACAGTGCTTAAGTTGACTCACTCAACACCCAAGTTCTGCAGGTCTCCAGCATTTAGTGCTTGTGACTCAGCCTGGTTAAGCAAAAGAGCTTTTGATTACAGTAGCAGCTTAACAGAACAAAACTTTTAAAAACATGCTTTTAATAACACTCTTGATTTCCAAACAGATACAAGATATTTTCTAAGAGGAACCAGCCTATGTAGTTTTCAGATTAGTTGTATTTGAGCAGGGGACCGGCTTTCCCAGGCAGAATGTGGATCATTCATAGGGAACTTCTGAAACCCAAAACTAGTCTTGTAACCTAGGATAATTTGGCCTCCAGATTTGATGCTTTCACCATTGTATTCAAAGTGAAGTGTGTGTAGTCTGAATTTTTCTTAAGGACTGAGCCTAGGGTTGGATACACAGTGTTTCAGGAAAAATGTGTTTATGGGTTGCCAGCTCTTCATGCCAATACATTTGAGTGCCTTTTGTGGATCTTGTTCTTAAGGACCTTACAATGTGGTAGGAAAACAGATATCAGAACAATTAGAAACTGTGGTAAAATCAGCGCCCAAAAATACCAGTGCTGTAAATGAAGATGTGGGGAGTGGGGCAGAGAGGTTGTAGGTCAGCTTGAAGGAGTCAAGAGAGGGTCCTGTAGGAGGTAAAATCTCAGCTGGGCTTGAAAGATACAGACTAGAGAGTGAGATGGCATTCCAAGTGGTGGTTAACAGTATGTGTAGAACTACAGAAGCATGAGAAGCTGTGGCGCTTTGGGGAACGGCAGGTGTTTCAGTATGCCTGGGGGATGCAGAGTGAAGGAGATGGGGAGAATGACAAACTCCGAAGGGCTTTCTTTGTATGCCTTGCTGAGTTTGTATTATCTTTCGTAGGTGAAGGGGAACTAATAAATAATTTTGAGTAGGGACATGGCATACTCACATGGTGTGTGTGTGTGTGTGTGTGTGTGTGTGTGTAAGTGTAAGATCATGTTAACAATAGCGTGAAAGAGGTTGAAGGGAACAGTCCCAGAAGTAGGGAAGCTATTTGTGAACGTGCTGCAGTGAAGATATCAGGGGCCTGAACTGTAGGGTTACTGAGGAAGGGCAGATACTCAGGAGTAAGAATTTACAAAATCTGGCTTAATCTGCTAAAACTTGATTGCTTGCATGTCCCACACGGGTCAGTGGCCTGAAGGGTGCCCTGTTCCATACAGTCACTCAGAGATCCAGGCTGATGAAGATCCCACTATTGTGTGTTGTCTTGGTCACCGTGGCAGGGGGAAAGATGGCTGGGATGTCACGTGCCAGTTCTGTGCTTAGGCTTAGAAATGGGAAGAAACACATCTGCCTACAGCTCATTGGCCAGAAATAGATACATTTCCCCACCTCACTGAAAAGAGGCTGGGAAATTGGGGGAGCAGATGGACTGTTTGGTGAGCTTCTTTGTGCCACAGTGTAGGGATTTGAGTGAGGTGTTTTTTTTCTGAGATTATTTCTTCATCAGTGTAACAGTAGTACCAGCCTCAGAGGGTAGATGTGGGGATTAACTGCTGTCATGACTCTGTAACACCTGGTATTGTGTCTGGCACAGTAAGGCTGTTGGAGGGAACCTTTAAGTTTGATCTTGAGATTGAGATTTTCTCATTATGGGTCGTATCTAATTAGTGGGTTATAAACAACAATTAAAAACCAAACTAAAGGAAAGAAATAGCATAAATTAGAGTGAATCTTAGAAATGAGGGGAAATGCTGCTTCATGAAACTTTTGAGTTATACCTGTATTTACATATGTGTTTTTGGTCAGGAAGTGAAGTGTTACTTCTCAATGAAGGCTGTGCTTAAAATTTGGAAGACACTGGGCTATATAAAGCCTTATACATACCAAACAAAAAACTACTCATGTTTTATTTAAAAAAAATTTGAGGGGCACCTGGGTGGTGGAACTCCTGGACGCTTGGAACTCTTAGACGGTTAAGCATCTGCCTTCCATTCAGGTCATGGTCTCAGGGTCCTGGGATTGAGCCCCATGTCTAGCTCCCTGCTCTGTGGGGAGTCTACTTCTCCCTCTCCCAATGCCCCGTTCCTCTGCCCGCCCCACCCCACTTATGGTTGCTTGCTTGCTCTCTGTCTTAAATAAATAAAATCTTAAATTTTTTTAAAGATTTGATTTTTAAGTACTCTTTACACCCAGCATGGGTAGGATTTGAATTTACAACCCTGAGATCAAGAGTCGCATGCCTGGCCAGGTTCCCGAAAGAACTACTTTACTTAATATGTTTTTTTGAAAGAGGCAGTTTAAATTGTAGTTTAAATTTTCATATTTTTATTTTTATTTTTTTTTTAAAGATTTATTTATTTATTTGACAGAGACTACAAGTAGGCAGAGAGGCAGGCAGAGAGAGAGAGGAGGAAGCACGCTCCCCGCTGAGCAGAGAGCCCGACATGGGGCTTGATCCCGGGACCCTGGGATTATGACCCGAGCTGAAGGCAGAGGCCTTAACCCATTGAGCCACCCAGGTGCCCCAAAATTTCCATATTTTTAAAAGAGTGGATTTGAAAAGCAGTATCTTTAATTATGAGAAAGAGTAGAACATGGGTTAGAATTTTAGCTTTGTCACTTGCTAGCTGTTTATCCTTAGGCAAGTTACTGGTACTTTCTGTGCCTTAGTTTTTTCAGGTGATGATAATACTTACATCATAGGGTATGTTTGTTGGGTTAGTGCATATGTGTAAAAATGTTTTGAAATTGATGGATATTACATTGTAAAACTTATGTAAGCATTTGTGGACATTATTGTGTAAAAGTGGCTCATACTGAGCATGTGGGTAGATTTGTGCAGTGCACTTGGTACATAGTAGGTGCTTATTTTACATTAGATTCCTTTTTAAAAGATTTATTTATTTTAAGAGAGAGAGCATGCAGGGGGATGGGCTGAGGGAGAGGGAGAAAATCTCCATCAGACTCCCCGCTGAACATGAGCCCGAATTGGGATAATCTCAGGACCCTGAGATCTGACCTGAGCTGAAATCAAGAGTTGGACACTTAGCCGATTGAGCTGCCCAGGCACCCCTACATTTGCTTCTTTAGAAGATGTTTGTCAGGTGCCAGTTAGCCCTTTCCATGTTACCGTACGCATTCCCTGCCTTCTTGGAACTCCTAATATAAGATGCGGTCACTGTAATAATAATGTCCTTTCTCTTCTGTGGACTTGTTATTTTTGACCACCTGTTTGGGAGCCATGAATATTCATGTTCCTGAGGAGTAAAGCATATATAATGCATTCAAGGCTTGAATGCATATTAGGAGTAACAAATTGTCTGTTACGATAAGGTGTCATAATAGACAATTCGTTAAAAATTCAGTCAGAAGAATTCACTGGGGAGAAACCAATGAAATACTTTCTGGTTTTTATTTTTACTTATTTATTTTATTTTTTTATTTTGTTTTTAAAGATTTTATTTATTCATTTGACAGGCAGAGATCATAAGTAGGCAGAGAAGCAGGCAGAGAGAGAGAGGGAGGTGGAAGCAGGCTCCCTGCTGAGCAGAGAGCCTGGTGCGGGGCTCGATCCCCGGACTCTGGGACCATGACCTGAGCCGAAGGCAGAGGCTTTAACCCACTGAGCCACCCAGGTGCCCATTTGCTTATTTATTTTTAAGATTTTTTTTTTTTTTTTTTTTTTTTAAATTTGAGACGGTGAGTGAACAGCTGGGAGGTGGTGTGGGGAGCAGAGAGGCAGAAGCAGAAGCCCCTGCTGAGCAGGGAGCCAACATGGGGCTCCATCCCAGGACCCCAGGATGACAACTGGAACTGAAGGCGGACGCTTAACCCACTGAGCCACCCAGGCCCCCCTTAGTTTCTGGTTTTTAAAAAATGTTTTGGCCTGTTAAAAACAAGTATCAAAGTTGTCTTTAAGATTGTTAGGTTGGGGGGCGCCTGGGTGGCTCAGTGGGTTAAGCCTCTACCTTCGGCTCAGGTCATGATCTCAGGGTCCTGGGATCGAGCCCCGCATGGGGCTCTCTGCTCAGCGGGGAGCCTGCTTCCCCCAGCCTCTCTGCAAATAAATTTAAAAAAAAAAAAAAAAAAAAGATTAGGTTGGCTTCTCCTGCGATGAGTAGCTGGTGTCAGCAGACTGATGAGCAGTGAGAGACGTGCTATGCCTTTGAAGGGCAGTGGTGGATAATGACTGTTTCATTTCGATCAGCCAGTTGGTGATACTGAGTAAGAGTAGTGCCCTGGGTGAATAGGAGTTAATCCTGGCTGCCTGGCAGAAGTGGATTGTTATATAATTTATGGCACCCAGAAGCCCTTTAGGGAGGTCTTTATTGTCTTATTACCAAGACAGTATCCATCTAGGCCTGAAGATTAATTCTCGTTGCTCTCATCTAGCTCTCATAACTGAAAGGGTGGCAACTTGCTGTTACATGGCCGCAACTTGGTTTTTGCTTTGACACAAAGGTATGTTAATCAAGAATGGGTATTAGAAATCTAGAAATGTTTTCATCAGTTTTGATTTATTAATATTTAGAGCTCTTTTTTTTTCTTGTTAAACTGAACTTCTGAAAAATGAGTCATATTCGGGGTTTCAAACATTTCCTCTTTGACTAGGCTCAGAAAACGTTTATTAACGCTTCTGTCTTGTAAATTGCTGCTGCAGTTCATTTGTGTCAGTCCTGCCACAGCTGAAACAAACGCAGGGGTGTCGGTTGGCTTTCCGTCATCTGACTCAAGTGGGCTTCTTAACTCTTAGTACTGGTGGATGTCCACTGTTAAACAAGCCTGTACTACTTTTTATGACTCACTGAGAAATCACATGGTGGTGTGATCCCCGTCCTTAGCGACCAGCCCTTAAACTTGTAATTTTCAATGTATTGTGTTAAAACAAATTTCTAATTCTGGCTATTTTTCTTTTCAATTCTAGACCTAAAATTGGAAGCTCTATTTTTATAAAACACTCTCCTAGAAAAGTCGCCAGTGTTGCTACCCAAATATCATAACTGGGCCTGGGGGCGAGGAGAGCAAAAGCTAGCTGTTTCACATGGTTAAGCAGAATGTGTGGGTCTGCCTGCCAGCCGGCGGAGGTGGAAGCTGCCCTTTGCTTTCTTGGCAAGTGCATCTGGCTTTGAAGGCCCTGCCTAGGACTTTAGTTCTTGCCCTTTTCTTGCTGTCATATAAAACATAGTCCAATGTCCCCCTGCGGTTCCAATGAGTTGGAGGGCCCTGGTCCACGTCTCATATTATCTTTGATGAGGTATGTGCTTTAGCCCTCAGTTAAAAGCCACTCTGTCATCAACTAAATTTTAGAAAATATAACAGTGGAATAGAAATATACACTCTGTGAGTCCTTCGGGTTCAATATGCAGTATTGAGAAAAAACTGCTGGGTTTTGCCCTTGCATCTCCAAACACCTTAAATGTGTGATTGAGGTAGAGAAGAGGCAGTTTGGATCAGCACTAGAAGGCATTTCATTGGAGTTCACCTGATCGGCAAACCCTTGGAGCTTCCTAGAGTGCTGTGTGGCCACAGCTTGCATGAACTCTTTGGACTTTCTCCCTTGCTAAGAGGAGAGGCTGGAGTGATACCGTCATGACTGTGAATTTTTTCCAAGGGACTGGGGTGCACATCAGAAAGAGGCACGACAGGATGAACATGTTCCCATTTCACCTTTAACTTTGGCTCTTGTCGGGTTTGAGGTGAAAATTAGCTTGTGACATGCAGAGAGATGGAGTGGTGTATGCTGGTTGAGAAGCCATGTTTGTATGACATTTTCTGAGAACCGATGAGGTAGAGAGTAAATGGAACAAGGAGACAATTCCTACTTTCCCTTCTCTCTGAAGGTAGAGGAGTGCTGGGAGGAGAGGAGTCCAGGGGAAGTTGGACCTTAGGAAGCCGCTCTGGAGAGGTGAAGTTAACTTCTACACCCTTAGAGCTCAACCCCCTTTACTGTTGAGTATTTGGTGACATCATCATTAGAATTGGTATAAATGGCTCTCGGTTATTGAATACTAACTCGTGCTAGACACAGCACTAAGTAGGTTGGACTTATCATTTCTTCAGTCATGAGTGAATACATTTCAGGGGCGCAGACTAGTGCCTTGTACATAAGTACTCAATAAATAACAGTGATTATTATTCCCTCAACATTTATGTATTCAACACTTGCTTATGTGAGGTAGCTAGGTGCACAGGACAAAGGGGCAAATAAGATAGAATCCCAGCTCCTGTGGCACTTTCCTTCTAGGAGTGGGAGCAGACAGGAAGTTAACAAGAATTCCAGAAAGTGAAATGTGCTGGGAAGAAATGAAATAGTTGCTGGACCCAAGTGAGATGTACTTTAGGTTTGTAGGCTGGGGAGCGCCTCTCAGCCTTCTAACTTAGACCCATGTGATGTGAAGGGGCCATTTATTCTTCACTGTGACCCTTTGATTTTCCCAGTTTTCAGGTGAGGAAACTGAGGCACAAGTGATGAAGTATGCGCAGGGGAGCACATAGAGCCAAGCTGTCCACACGCAGTCATCTGCGTGCTGAGCCCATCCTGCCCTGCTCAGGAGAGGTGAGACGATCCTGGGGCAGCTGCAGGAGCTCCCGCATCTTCAGCTGGGTTATGAGCGAGGGGAATGAATGTGGTTGCAGTGTAGGTAAAACCCTGATGCATTTCAGAAGAGTTAAGATGTAATATCATAGATACCAAGCATTGAATGCAGAATTTGAGTGTATGAGTGTGTGCAGGTATGCACAGTTTATTCTGGGTCCAAAGCTATCCTTAGATTTTCAAAGAAATTGACGACCCAAAGTGCTTATGGTGCTGCTGCTTAATTTTAGGATTTTCTCATAATCAATTTTATGAAAATAGGGCCTAGCTGTTAGGGCAGAGTTTTGTTTTGTTTTTTTAAAGATTTAATTTATTTATTGGAGAAGAGCGAGACAGACAGAGGACAGGAGCAGGGAGAAGCAGGCTACGTGCTGAGCTGGGAACCGGATGTGGGACTCAATCCTAGAACCCCAGGATCATGACCCGAGCTGAAGGCAGACATCCAACCATCTGAGCCACCCAGGCGCCCTAGGGCAGAGTTTTGATAGACAGCATTGGAATGGCCGTTCGATGGCCGGTCAGTATGGGGGGGAAGTGCACAGGAATGGGGCTGGAATCCTCAGATGTCTGTCTTTGCCAAGCCTCTGGAACCGTATTGCCAGCCATCAGGTATAGAGCTCTATTTTGATTTAATTATCTGCCTATCTTTACACGTGTTAAGGAGCCCTTTGGCCTCATGCCATATGAGTGCCCGTTGATGAAATAAGTAACTGCTTGAAATAAAAAAAATAAAGCCCAAACCTTGAGGCCTCAGGTTTCACCCTGCAGGGAATGTATTTCCAATAAAGGCACACAACACAAGCATTTCCTGTTACAGTTTTTAAAACCTGAATACTTTCTAAATAGGCTCTTCAGTGCTTGAAACCAGAGAGAAATTGTTTCATCAGTAGCAATTGAAACCAAGAGGGTAGCCAAATTCTGGTCAGGTCTGGCCTTTCAGTTTCATAGGATGTGGTTTAGATCAAATACCTGTTTCAGCTGGAAGATTGATCATGTTGTTACTGCACAGAGAAAGACTTCCAGGAGTCTTGCTTTACAGCTTTTCACGTGGTGTCTGAGTGCTGGGAGGAGGTTCCTCCTTAGGAACGTGAAGATGACAGAACGTGCGTACACAACAGAAGAAAGTAGCTGTAAGTGCCCTGTGGCCTGTCTGAAGGAGGCCAAAGGTTGTAAAAATTGCAGTTGGAAAGGTTCTTACTCTCGTTAGTCATATCAGCTTTTAAACAGCATCCTGGTGGTCTGCCCAGTACAATGGAATGTTACAGTGTACCCGAGTTTGGGATTATTGGTCCTGGTGTTCAACTAAGGAGTGAAATTGTGGCCTAGCAAATTGGTCCTGGATGATGAATCAGAGCCTAGGCATCATTTCTTTGCTCTGCGAGTAGAAGAGATCCGAGTGACTTAGCAGTGTGTTAGTAGGGACTCTATCTTTCGTGACTGAAAGCCTGACATCCGGTTTATGCAAAAGAGGAATTCATTGACTCCCATAACTGCAGTTCAGGCTTTGGTCTGACTTTAGGTAGTACAGGTGGATTCTGGGTGCAGATAATACCTTCAGAATTCATTTTATCTTTGTCTCTTTTTTTTTTTTTTAAAGATTTTATTTATTTGACAGAGATCACAAGTAGCAGAGAGGCAGGCAGAGAGAGAGAGAGGAGGAAGCAGGCTCCCCGCCGAGCAGAGAGCTCGAAGCGGGGTCCCTGGGATCATGACCCGAGCCGAAGGCAGAGGCTTTAACCCACTGAGCCACCCAGGCACCCCTTATCTTTGTCTCTTGGCAGTGATTTCATTCTTGGGTTCTACATACATTTGAAGTGAGACCTATATGATAAGAAGGGGCCATTGAATCCTCACAGTGACTCTTTGATAGGCATTACTGTTTTCTTTGGCGGGATGACTATAGCAGCTCTAGCTTCCTTTACTTTCAGTGCTAAGATTTACTCTTGTCTGCTGAGGTCACCTGCGTGTCCCTAACCCAGTCATCGAAACCAAGGGCATGTGACACTCAGGTGGGCCTGAGTCACGAAGTCCATTTTGAGCCCCACCCAACTATGTGGCCAGGAGTTCAGGTTCTGCCTGTTCCATGGGCCAGATCCTTCTACCCCGATGCTAAATCTATGAGGCCTTAAGATGGGTGATGGTAGCAGTGGTGGCTCCTTCTGCTACTACTACTGCTTTTTGATGGGGGTGGGGACAGGTTGATTTTCTTTTGAAAGAATAATTGGGAAATTTAAATATAATTAAAAGGTGTCCTATGACTAATCTTTTTCTCCCCCCACCCCTTTTATGTAACAACACCGACTTGGAATCCTTGAAGCCAGAATCATTGGCTCTTGTCAGCCTTTGTGATGTGACTTACAGTGAAGCCAGTGATCTATTTTTACCTGTTTCTCTTTAGGTGGTTTGGTATTTTCCCTTAAACACAATGTCTTAATGTGCTTTTGGTAAGGATTTTTTGCAAGAAGTTGAATTAGTTGGCAAATATCACAAGATGATGTTGGGAGAAATATAGACTCCTAGTACGTTGTACAAGTTGATCTTCTTTGGAATTCAGATTGGATTATATATACACACACACATACAGAATTTTTTTGCCTATTCTTTGATCTCTTGGTTCCACTTAGAGGGTTTTATTCTCAGGTAAGAATTATAAGTGTGCTGAGTTTTAAGTGCGTGTGTTTTATCAGAGTAATGTTTATAATAGGGAACTACTGGAAGCAAGCTAAATGTCCAACAATAAAAGACTAAATTGACCAGATTCAGTATGGTACCTCCATCCAGTAGAAGATTTATCTGAATATTAAATATGTTTCTTTTTTTTTTTTTTTAAGATTTTATTTATTTATTTGACTGAGGGAGCACAAGCCTGGTGAGTGGCAGGCAGAGTGAGAGGGAGAAGCAGGCTCTCCGCTAAGCAGGGAGCCCGATCCCAGCCCGATCCCAGGACCCTGAGATCATGACCTGAGCTGGAGGCAGACTCTTAACTGACTGAGCCACCCAGGTGCCCCAGAATTGCTGCTCTTTAAAAGCATTTTATGAGAGGAAAAGTTTTATATTAAAAAAATGTTCAGTGGAAAAGATTGCAAAATAGATTGTACAGTGTGAACCCACTTTTGTTTGAAAGTTCCAAACATAATGAGGACATGCATGTATTTTACATGTGCGGTCCATATGTGCTCATATAAAAGACTAAGGGATATACTGAAATATTAATTGTAAGAGGTGGGATACTGGGGGCCTTTTTATGCTTCTCTGTGTTTTCTAAACTTTACAGAGTAACTATGTAATACTTTTGAATTTGGCAGCGGGAGAGAAAGACTTAGTGGCCTCACTTCTCTGATCAGTTTACTGATGTGGTTGAAAACAGATATTCTTTTATTATACAACTCTTTTCTCCCTCTTCCTGTCTACTGTGCATTAGCAGTTAGTTTCCATCATGGGCCTCTAGGAAAAACCTGATAAATGTGGCCTTAATGGATTTGGATTTCTTTTATTTTCTTTCTTTCTTCCTTTTTTTTTTTTTCTTTTTTTTTAAAGAATTAGCAAACATTTAAGAGATTGATTAGTTACCACATGATGAACCTGAGGCCTTCTTAGAGGAAGTATAGCTCTAGAAACCACATCTATACATTTGTGGTAATTCTGGTGCCCCTTTAAGACATTTGGATACAGTCATTTATCATCTTTGTATTGGGTTCCTTCCTCATCTCTCTACTCATTTCAGCTTCCTTTCTTGCCTTTCTTTTACTTAGGGGCAAAAAACCAAAGCTTATCTCCAGTTAAACTATTTTTCAGTCACTTTGTGACTACTGAGTTCTGAATTGCTCAGAAGGCGATTGAAAAGTGAGCCGTTGATGTGGTAATTGGGTGTTTGAGGACTAATCCTCTGCAGTCAGGTAAGCCTCTAGGGGGCTGGTACCCGAATTCAAACTGGAAGCCAGCAATCAGTACCTCATCCGTGGTTTACCTTCAGCAGGGCCTAAGGCGGCTGTCTCTTAAGAAAGAAGACAAGCAGTAGCATAAAAGCAGAGATGAAGAATGCAGCAGGCTTGCCCTTTTTATTCTGCTACCACGGAGCACAGATCCAGGACAGTCCTCGGCTCCTAAGCCTCCTAAGGAAGGAAATTGAAAAAGCTCGAGCAGAAACAAAAAGAATAGTCAACCTAGCAGTCCGGTGCCCCTTAATGATGCCTGCTTTGCACATAAGTGGGTAGCCTGACCTGTCCTGGTCCGTAGTGACAGCAAAAAAAAAAAAAGATTCCAAGTGTGGGTCAGTAAAATGATATGGCCCTTTTTTGGTTATTTTGAGTCATGTGGGGTTAAACATGGCTCATTCCTGGAGCTCAGAGACCAAAAATGCCTCATTATTTGGTATTTGGAAACTATAAAGTACATGCTTGTGTTGGCTTGGTTGGACTGGCAAGTAGTATTGGTTCTAGCCAGCCCACACTGGCCTCAGTCCTCCAACTGGATATATTTGAAGTGTACAAGGTGAGAAACAGTAAGAACACTTTAAAAAGAGAAGAAAATTACTCTCTGGGAAGCAGGCTGGTCTTAGCCATGTGACCTAAGATTATTCTACAGAAATAAAACCAGTTGGTTTATTTTCTTAAAAAAAAAAAAAAAGTTATTCTCAAAAAAAAAAAAAAAAAGGTTATCCCCTACCCCACCCCCGCTGCCCCTGCATCCCTCTTTTCTTTTCTTTTGCGCTTTTGAGATTTGTTGATGTAGAAAGTCATGTGTTCCTACCCAACCCGAACTGGAACTGCTGCCGGAGCTTGCTGCTGTAGTACATTTTAGGACAAAAAGTCTTTTAAAAGCATGAAAATAGCAGCAGACGGGACTCGTTTGCTTTGGCAGAGGGAACGGCTTTCCCTCCCAAGCAGCTCTGGGTAAGAGACCTAATCTCCAAAGGTGATCTTGTAAGTCCCAAGTTCCATGTGGCAGCAGGGGACTCTACATTTCGAGTACTCCCTCAGTCTTACCTCTTTGTTACTTCTGTAACTTTACTTTCTAGGAAGTAGTTTACAAACGGCCACCACCCATTCCCTATCTTTTTCTCAGGCCATTCAGCATCTCTAGCTGCCAGGTGGGCTCTGGGGGCTCTTGTGGTCTTGCTTGGAGACTCCCAGCTGTGGTGGCCTCTGTCAGAATGGGACGGATGGCACATTAACCCCTGGCAGCTGGAGAAAAGCCATCTGACGAATTCATGTGCTCATGTTCTCTGGCCTTTGGGTGTCTGGCATATATAGTAAGAAATAAAAAACATGCACCCGGCTAGCTCTACAGACTGTTCAGATGAAAGTTGGGAAGTGGTTTCTTATTGCCTTTCTGCAGAAATACCAGTATTTGCCAGTGGTTTTTTGATTCTGAGTAGACACTAGATGGGAGCAAAATGGGCTGGGTGAATGAGATGGGTCCCTTCTCTCCAGGAAGTCTCCAGGTAGATCACAAGTGCCTTGCTGACACTGATGTTTGGTGCCAGTGTTGGCCTCCTGTTTTTTAGCTCCTCATTTCATGAGGTTGTTCCTTGGGTGACAGGCTCCCCATCAGCAGCCAGGGCACATTCCTGAGCAGGCTTCCTGACCTGACCAGCGGCAACAGAGAGCCAGCTCGCTCTGGTCTGTTTTCCATATGCCAGGGCCTCTTGCTGACCCTGCAGAGATCAAACTAGGATGATTAAGGAGAGGCAGGCCTGCGAAAAACCGTGTAATCTTTCACCCCTTGTTCAGACTAGAGTAGCCCCTGCTTTCTCTCTCCTCCTTTTGGACTTCTGGTCTCATTTTCTCTTGGGTCTGATAGGCTTGGGCAAGTTGTATGAGAGCCGTCCCCTGAGCAGGCAACGTGCCAGCCCTTAGAAGGCTTGCACATTTAGGACTTTAGCCTTGTTGGATGCAAAAAAAAATGGAGTCTCAGAACATTAAAGTCGGAAGGACTAGACCCCTCACTTTAATGTTGGGGTCACACAGATTCGAGGTTAAGGAGAGGTTACGTGACTTGTTCAAGGACCCACACTGCATAGAGGTGCCAGACCAGAACCAAACCTGGGAGTTGATTCTGTATCTCTGGTACGTTTAAGTGTTCCTAGTGTACCTTTTCATCTTGGGCCATCGTCCTCTCTTGGGAGAAGTGTGTGTCTTTGGGACACGTCATAGCAGAGAATAGTAGTGAGGCCAGCGAGGAAGAATGGGGGGTTAGGATCAAATGGCCTGGATGTGAATCCAGAACTTTTCCTTTGTAGACTGGCTGTGGGACTTCAGGCCAAATTCCTTAACCTCTCTTCAGTTCTCCTCTCTGTAAAAAGTTTACATAATGTCTTCCTCATACCGTTGGTTGTAGTGGGTTAAGTGTGACAGTTAAGGTGAATCCCCTCCGTACATAGGTGTAATCTAAAAGATACTGCTCTTACTGAATGTTTTAAATCAGCTTCCCGCAGGACCAACCAGATTGGCCCTTTGACTCTTTCCTTTCCATTTGGTGTTTCCAGTCATTTAAAGACCAAACAAAAGCCACTTCTCTGAAACTTTCCCACAGGGCAGACTTTGGAGTCTGACAGGCTGGTTTTATCTCCTAGTCAGCCTACTTTGTAGTTAAGAAAATTTGGTTTCCTCATCTGCAAAAGGTCTGACAGGCTAGGTGGTTGTGAGGTTGAAGGCGACGATGCATGGGAAGCAAGCCGCCCCACGTTCCGGACGTATCACTTCCCCTCCGGCAGCCCCTCCACCTTTCTTTCCATGACACCAGTTCACGCGCCTCTCTCCTTTTCCTGTCTCCAGTCACCCTGGGTCCTTGTGTGGTGTAGCCCTTTGTGGTCCTTCTCTTCCATAACCTGTCTCAACAGTAGACAGTAAGCCCAGGAGACCCAGGGACTTTTCTGCGTCTCGCTTCATGGAACCGCCCACGAGATAGATCAGCTCCAGATCCTTCTTTGGAGCCAGAGCATCCACAGGGACCACGGCTTCTGGGATTGCCCCAGGCCCGGCCGTGCCAGCTCCAGGCCTGGGGCCAGGCAGACAGCCAAGCCCATCCCCGAGAGTAGCAGCCAGGGCTGGCACAGCACGGTGCGGGGTGGTGGGGGCTGAGGCTGATGTGCAGAGAGGGAGGGGGACAGAAGCATTTGGAGCTGAGATTGAAGGAGAAAAGCTGGAGGCTGATCCTGATCCAGCATAAACTGAGCAGAGTTACTGGCATCGATCTTTCAGGTAAACCCCAGAACTCTCTAATCGTGTCTAGAAATAGGTTTCCCGGGATGTGTGTATGTGTGTTTTCTTTATTCTTCTGCCTTTCCTTTCTCCCTGCCCCTGACTCCATTGAACTATTTTATGCCCTTTAGCAGAAGCAGGAGAGCAGAGTCCTTGTGAGGACAGGGAGACAAGGAGCTGCCTTGGGGAGTCCTGCATACTGGGACTGTCCCCCACCCCCCACCCCCCAAGAGCTGCCCTGGCCAATGGAAAGAGCACTGTTCTAGGAGCACAGAGTCTTGATTCTGTCCCCGACTTGGCAGTAACAGCAGCAGCTATGATAAAGGTTAACACTTAGTGAGTCCTTTCTGTGGGCAGAGTATCTCAGTGGATTTTCTCATTTACGTTATCTTTAGGTCCACCTGCCCTGTTTTAAAGTGAACGCTGACAGTCACATGTTGGTGGCATCACCATGATTCTCGTCCAGGTTTGTCTGCTCCAAGAGCTCCTCCTCTTAATGACTCTGCCCTTGTTTTCTCCCTTCCTGGATAGCTCCTTGACCTTGCTGTGCCTCCATTTCTTTTCTATTGTACGGAGCATTTGGGTGTAGTGGTTATAATGCACTACTAAATACAGAGTGGTATTCCTTAATCACGGTGCTCTCTTGCTGATAACATTTGGCTTTGGGGCGCCCAGGTGGTGCCGAGGCTTCACATCCGCTTCAGAGAGGCCGCTGAGATGACCCGCTGGAAAGGCAGTTCCATTAAAGTAGTATAAATGATTTTTAAGCTAGAAGTTCTCTTTTTCAAATCTACAGAGCTAGGACCAAGTAGAAAAGGGAAAGGAGTTTGGAACTACTAGCTGGAAGCTTGCCCCAGGTTAGGGACAGGGGTAACTACTGGGTTCAAGGTGTCCCTAGAACAAAGCAAATACCCAGCTTGATTTTACTCAGTCTCAATCACAAGGAAGTCTTACCCTACGGAGAACCCGAGCCTGCGTGCTTTTGGGCAGTGGTGCATTTGAGCAAGGTCAGTGTTGTAGTTCAAGAGCTTGGCTGGTAATAATGACCGATGGCTGTCCTCCATGGTTGGTGGGGGCCAGGGGGCACTGTGTGGCAAGTACCCTTTATCTGCATTTCCTGATGGAATATATATATATATATTTTAAAGATTTTGTTTTTTGACAGAGAGACGGTGAGAAAGGGAACACAAGCAGGGGGAGTGGGAGAGGGAGAACAGGCTTCCCACGAAGCAGGGAGCCCGACGTGGGTCTTGATCGCAGGACCCGAGCTGAAGGCAGATGCTTAAGGACTGGGCCACCCAGGTGCCCCTACTGACGGAATCCTTTCAACAGCTCTGTGAGGCAGATAGCATTTTGTGGGTTGAGCAGATACAGGTTTTGATCAGGGTCAGCCATAATCACTGGCAGAGTTGAGCTTTGATTTCCGAATAGCAGCTTTTAACCATGCCGATGGACCGAAACAGCACTGCTTGAGGGCATCTTTGGCGAGGCTGAGTCCAAGGGCATCATGACTGCCTGAATCTCGGTGGCAGGGCTCTCTGGGAGAGGGCAGTGGGTAGGACGCCCTTCCTGAACAGCGGGCATGGACAGTGCGTTCTCTTTCCAGTGGCTGGTGGTAAAACTTGCTCTTCCGGGATCGCTGTGGTGACTTCAAAGCTCAGGACCCATGTGTTGGTGGGCTTTCCCTCGGTTCTCTGATGGGAGCTGGACTCGGCAGTCTGGCCTAGTGCTAAAGGTGTGTTTCTCAAGACAGACATTGTGTGATGTTGGATGAGTTACTTTGTGCCTCAGTTTCCCTGTCTTTAAATGGGGTTGTGGTGAGGATATATGAGTTTTAAGTCCATAAAATGCTTATTAGCATAGTGCCAGACATGATATCAAGTATTCAATAATTGATAACTGCCATTACTTTAGCCGTTAGCCATCAGCTCTCAAGCCCAGGGAGACTTTCAGCTTTAAAACACTCGAAGTGCTGTCAGCTTGGGACACTGGGCTTGTGTGAGACTGAGCCTGGGGAAGGCGTTGGGGGCACAGCTGTTTTCCTGGGGAAAGAGGTAGGCACAAAAGGGAGGCCATTGAATAATCAGGGGGCTGTAGTCACCACCAGATCTGAAAATATTTTCTTCTGGCTTGAGATCATCACTTGCCTCAAACACTCACCCAGCGTGGGGGCCTTTCACAGATAGGGACCAGAATGGAAGAAAGAGATCTGACCTTCTGGTACTTGCTGATTGATCATCTGTTCAAATTGATTTTCCCTCCTTTTTCTCATCTGCTGGGCATGTTAAAAGCCTTCAGGTTCTGCTGTGTCAGGTCATCAGAGATGCTCTTATGTGGAGGGCCGTTTGGGTAAATGGGATTAGGGCCTCTTTGGGAGGCCCATCTGTTCTGTCCCTACCTGAAGGCCTTGGCGCCAGGATTTGAAGGAAGCTGGTACAATGAAGCATCTGTCCTGTGGGGGTGGAGGTAAGTGGCCTGGGGTAGGTGGGTCAGACAGAGGCCAGGAAATCCTCTTACCCTGCCAGGTACCTGGGCCTCCCTCCCCAGCAGGAGCTGAGCAGCAAACCCTGGTGAGTCAGCATGCCTGGGAATTAGAATTGCCAGTCTGCGAGCATGTGGGGTTTGTGTAAGTTTGGGCCTTTTGTTTCTTTTAGCACTGTAGTCTTTAGAAACACAAATCTGGAAACCAGACCTTCCACATGGTATAGTCCTTTTTGTTTTGAGATACTTCAGCTCGAACAGTTGCTTTCCTTGTATGCTGGTCTTCCCAGAATTAACCCCTTGCCTTTTAAATTTTAATAGGTTGTGCTTAAGGTTTATTCCCTATACTGTTAAAGCATAAAAAGACAAGAAAACATACTTGGGTCTGTCTTTCCACACCAAAAAACCCTTTCGGGCTTTAGTGTTTTTTGTGTGTGTTTCTTTTTGTGTTTTTTTGTTTGTTTGTTTGTTTTAAAGTCTAAATGGATTGCAGGTCTTTAGAGGGCATGTATGGGCTTGTCTCTCTGGCGTTCAGTCTCTTTGAGGGTGAAGACTAGGACACGCCCTGATAACAGTGAGTCTCCGATAAGTTATAAGAATGATTTTGGTCGTCATTTTAAACTGCTACACTCAGAATTTACCCGTAGGATTCCTTTTGAAGATAACCCCAAATTTATCCAGGCACCATTTGGAGGAAATGAAAGCTCTTTAGGTAAGGTTGAAAGGTCCATCCTCTATAAAAAGCGTCCTCGGCCCCACTGCCTGTCTCCTAAAGGCTTTGAATTTGGATCATGAAGGGCCATGAATGCTGCTGCTTAGAGCTGGAGAGGCATGGGACTGACCTTGATTTTGGCCCCCGTTACCTACTGTACTTCTGGCTCCTGTTCTAAAGTTCATTAACATTGTGAGTTTGGTGGCTGCAGCTATTATGGCTGCAGGTAGATTTTTCCTACTAAGTTGTAGCTGGATCTTCTCGTGGAGTGGTTGAAGTTAAGAAGAGTCCTGGGGCGCCTGGATGGCTCAGTGGGTTAAGCGTCTGCCTTAGGCTCGGGTCATGATCTCAAGGTCCTGGGATTGAGTCCCGCATCATCATCATCATCATCATCATCATCATCATCATCATCATGCTGTCTGCTCAGCAGGGAGCCTACTTCCCCCTCTCTGCCTGCCTCTCTGCTTACTTGTGATCTCTGTCTGTCAGATAAATAAATAAAATCTTAAAAAAAAAAGAGTCCTGAGAAGACAGAGTTAGCAGAGAAATCACCTCACCCCTGGCCAGGAAATCTCTAGCAATTCTTTTAAAAACACTTTTAAGTAGCATAAGTAATAAATAAACCACCATGATGAGTTTGTAATATATCAGTGCAGATTTCTTTTTTTTTTTTAAGATTTTTTTTTTTTTTTTTTTAATTTGTCAGAGAGAAAGGGAGAGAGAGCGAGCACAGGCAGACAGAATGGCAGGCAGAGGCAGAGGGAGAAGCAGGCTCCCCGCCAAGCAAGGAGCCCGATGTGGGACTCGATCCCAGGACGCTGGGATCATGACCTGAGCCGAAGGCAGCTGCTTAACCAACTGAGCCACCCAGGCGCCCCAGATTTCTCTTTTTTTTTTATCTAGCAATTATTCTACCATTTAGAGACATTTGGATAAATCAGCCCCTCTTTTAAGGTGGAGACACTCCCTTGGAGGACTGAGCTTGCAGGCCTTGTAGGACCTTGCTGTTTAGTGTCACCTTGGCTTGTACTCCTCATGCGGCCTCCCAGAGGACCTGGTAGGGGGAGAACAAGAAACTGGAGGACCGGGAACTGGGGCTGGTGTTTGGCTCCTGTGGGTGGGCAGAGGAAGGGTGGAGAAAGGGCATTTCACCTACCGTGTGGGAGAGTCCCAGAAAGGAATCTGAGGGGATCAGAGACAAATTTTAGTTTGCTGTTTGGCTAGGACACTTCTTGTAATCCTGACTCTACAAATCCTTTACCTCATCTTTGGGCCATTGTGAAACCATATAGTTGTCTTAAATGTGGCTCCCTTTTCTCCCTACTCATTCTACTTAAAAAGAAAATCTGAGGATTTTGACATGAGAGACTAGAAGGTGAACTTTTTATTTACACCTTCTGGCTTAGCCCAGGACCAAATAGCTTTCTTATGGCAAGTTGGCAAGACAGATTTCCTCTGGAATATTTCTGGCAAAACTGTAGTCTTCCTTGATGCGTTCTGCACATGGATCAACCTCTTTGTAACCTATGTTACCTTAAGAATTTTAGGAATTTTCTTATTGGTTCTCCATATGTGTCCTAGCCCTGCATTTCCAATGTGAAGCTATGGAGCTTACAGGGGGGTGGGGGGATGGCGATGAACTCCGGGTATCTCCCCTGGTTCAGGGTTGGCTCACGGAAATAGAATGGTGCCCCAGGCTGCAGTCGCCGCAGGGGAAGTGAATGGAGTTTGCGAATGCCTGTCTCCCTGTCCGGTGGTAACTGCTCTGTAATTTTTTTCTAGGTTGGCTGGCTCCTCTGGCTGATGGCATGTTGAGACACGTGGGCCAGTGGCAGCGAGGGCATCTGATCCAGAGGGGGCCACTCTAGGGGCCAGGCCACCAGCACCATGGGCCAGTGTGTCACCAAGTGCAAGAACCCCTCATCAACCCTGGGCAGCAAGAACGGAGACCGTGACCCTGGCGGCAAGTCTCACAGCAGGCGGAGCGCAGGCCACCGCGAGGAGCAGCCACCAGCCTGTGGCAAGCCAGGTGGGGATATCCTCGTCAACGGGACCAAGAAGGCAGAGGCTGCCACCGAGCCCTGCCAGTTGCCAACGTCCTCTGGAGATGCTGGGAGGGAGCCCAAGTCCAATGCCGAGGAGTCTTCCCTGCAGAGGCTGGAAGAATTGTTCAGGCGCTACAAGGACGAGCGGGAGGATGCAATTTTGGAGGAAGGCATGGAGCGCTTTTGCAATGACTTGTGTGTTGACCCCACGGAATTTCGAGTGCTGCTCTTGGCTTGGAAGTTCCAGGCCGCTACCATGTGCAAATTCACCAGGTTAGTCACAAAAACTTCATGTCACCAGGTGAGCCGAGGAGGACAAGTGCACTTTTGGGCAGTGGGGCCCAGCTGGGGGAGAACTGGGTTGGCTTCTTAGGCTTTGGGGTAAGTCGTTCTTTTTTTGACCCTCTAAAGCTGGTGCAGCCCCAGAAGAACAGGCAAGGACCATCTTTGCCTGAGGTTAAGGAGTAACCCATGTGACGCCCTGGGGCCACACGCTGCTGCCCAGCCCCACTGCCCTTTTGGGACCTTTAATCTTTCTTCCACCGTTTTGCTTGTTCATTCCCTCACTCCCTCACCCACTGGATATTTATTGTACGCCTCTCGTGTGCCAGGCACTGTGAATGCCGGGCTGGGGAGCACCTTTGGGGAGCCGCCTCCATCAGTGCACCGAGCCCCTTGCCCCTTCTGGCTCTGCACGCATGGCCCTTGGCCGGTGTCTGTGTCAGCAAGGACAGTTGGCCTCGGTGAGCACAGTCGTTGTGCACATCGCTGTGGTCACGTGTCCCTGTAGAAGTGGTTTGTGGGGAGGGAGTGGCAAGGTCACCCCAACGTATGATTTGCAGAGCACTGGGTTATAAATAAGAATTGACTTTGAGCCCCGCCCCCCAAGGTAGGTTGCCCGGCAGACTTCGGATGCCTTCTGTCTTCAGCTGAAACAGCAGTCTCTGAGGTGATCATCAGTGAGAGACCAGGTTGTAACCTGAACGTGTTACGTAGATGTTAAAAATACATATGCAGTTTTTGTTTTTTAATAACAGAACTTTGATCTCTGGAGCAGACTTAGGCAGGTTTATCCAGAATCTTTGGCTCCAGAGATCTCTCTTGGCAGTCACCAAAAATATTCCAAAAACAAACAACCATAGAGAATCAAAAGGGAAGCAGGAAGACTCCCCGTCTGGGAGGGGGGTCTGCAGCTTAATCACTGCTGCAGAGTGGGAGATAGGGCGTCGGGCAGCGGACTGGAGTTTTGCTTTGAAAGGCTGAATAAGTGAATGAACCAAACGCCTTCAGCTGCTTACCATGTGCCAGACACTGTTAGAAGCAGTTGACACATATTTTTAGTCCTCACCAGAACCCTATGAAGTCAGGTGGTATTCTCACCATTTGACAGATGAAGAAATAGGACTAATTAGTGGAGGAGTTGGAATTCAAAGCCAGGTCGTCCAGCCTCAAAGCCATGCTCTTACTTTGCTATATTGCTTCTCAGCAGATGATATTGTTTATAAATATTAATTGTGCCCCTTCCTTCCTGTTGCAGGAAGGAGTTTTTTGATGGCTGCAAAGCAATAAGTGCAGACAGCATTGATGGGATCTGTGCACGGTTCCCTAGCCTCTTAACGGAAGCCAAACAAGAGGATAAATTTAAGGATCTCTACCGGTTTACATTTCAGTTTGGTCTGGACTCTGAAGAAGGGCAGCGGTCACTGCATCGGGAAATAGCCATTGCCCTTTGGAAACTAGTCTTTACCCAGAATAATCCTCCAGTATTGGACCAGTGGCTAAACTTCCTAACTGAGAATCCCTCGGGGATCAAGGGTATCTCCCGGGACACCTGGAACATGTTCCTTAACTTCACTCAGGTGATTGGTCCTGACCTCAGCAACTACAGTGAAGACGAGGCCTGGCCAAGTCTCTTCGATACCTTTGTGGAGTGGGAAATGGAGCGAAGGAAAAGAGAAGGGGAAGGGAGAGGTGCACTCAGCTCAGGGCCCGAGGGCTTGTGTCCCGGGGAGCAGACTTAGTGGCTCTATCCCAGGAGCAGCAGCAGCAGCAAGGATCTGCCTGCTGCCCTGCAGCCAACCGAGGAATTGGACCTTTCTGGAAATTACTGAAGATCCAGATATTTTCTACTTTACACCTTTCTCTGCCTTGTATCTGAAAGGGCTCTAAAATGCTGTATCATGTTTTAGGCACTTTCTTCACTTTTTGGTTATTTTGGTTATTTCTTTTGTGGGGGGTTCCCCAAAATATTTGAACCTGGCTACATGTTGTGTATTTTTTTTTTTTTTTTAAGCCTTCAGATAGAATAAGCCTGCCATTTCTTGCACAAATTAGATTTCTTTGTGGGGGAGGGTATAGAGCAGGGAGGGGGGAATGGGACGGTTAGGTTGAATTAACATTACAAGATGATACAGTGCCAGATCTCAGTTTTGCATATTCTGTTTTTCAGGGCAGGTCTGTACTGTGTGTAGTGCTGTTTACATGGTTGAATTTAGGTTGTAATAATTATTTTAAAAGATTTACACAGAATTGAATAGCAGTGTTAACTGTTAACCATACTGCATTAATTCCCAGGCGATTTAAAGCTCTTGGAGAGCCAAGGCCAGCCAAGAGCATTTGTAGTCTGGTGACAACCCCCTTTTAAGCTAATTTATCCGAAACCCTTATTTTCTTCACTTCTTGCTCATTCCTTCTTTGACCTATTGCATTTCATGTTGAGTTTATCCATCAACATGCTGCACCTGTCAGTCAAGTGAGCAGTTTTGTTTTTTTTTTTTTTTTTTTTAGAACACATAGTACTGAGAACCACTTAAGCATTGAATGCAGAGAAAGCAGTGCTACCTCAGTTTTGCTGGAAGTAGACTTTGATAGTTTTCTTTTTTCGATGAATTTTCTGTATTTTCATGTTATAAGTGAAAATACCTTTTTTTTTTTTTTTTTTTCATTTGCCTTGGAGCCAAAGTTTCTGTTCCTGGTGGTCGGAAAACTGTGCCTGCCGGCCAGCTGACTTGAAGGAAAACTGTGGTATGGAGCTCTGCTTGAATTTTTTTTTTTTTTTTTTTTTTTTAAAGTTTTTTTGAGTATCATCAGCTTACTTGTCTGGCAAGTGCAGATGCCTGGGGCTGGCCTGAACTCTGCCAAACAAATATAGAAGTGTATTTAATAGTTAAACGTGTGCCCTTTCCCTTCTTGCTGCACCCACGTTGTCACTTAACCCCCAGGAGTTATTTATTATCTTCTTTGTTAATGTCAGGCTCATTTGGGGTAATGTGATGACTGTTTAGGTTTACATGACCCTTCTCTCCTTCCCCTACCCCCAAATATGTATATATACATATATAAGATATGTATATATTTTACCTATATAAAATATATATATACACATATATGTATCTATATTCCTTTGTTTCTTTGCCTGCTAAAACTGGCCATAAAAGAGGGAGCTGCCTTCAATATATAAAGCATAAGAAGAGTGCCAGGGAGCGTCCTAAATGGAGGTTTTTGAATCTGAATTTGGACCATCCTCACTAAAGAGAGGATGAATTTTCTCCGCCTTTTCCTCACAAGGGGGAGGCCCCAGTTCCCCAGACTCCTCCATGTGCTTGCTCCATAAGGCCAGCTTTTGGCCAAACTGCCGCACAGGAGCTGACTCTGGTCCTACCTGGTTTCAGTAGAGGGTCCTTTTGTTATTTTTCCATTAAAAAAACATGTCCTCAAAAAACTGTACTGGAAGGGTGGGTGGCAGGAACTTGTACAGTTCAGCTCCCAACACTTGGGAACAGATTGAAAAGGGAATCTTTTAAATAAAATCTTATAAAATATTTATACTCTTGAGGTAATGAGAGTTTGTCTATTAAACATTTCGAGTTTTCTTCCCTAACTGCTTCCATCTGCCTCCCAGGTATATGTTTCTCAGCCTGGGCAGGAATTGCTTACTTTGAATTCCTTTATTAGGAACCTTATGGCTCTAGGCTCCCATCTTTCCAAAGTCGATTACTTAGGGAGTTTCTGCAGTCAATGTTTTTCCAAGATTGACATTGGCATAGGAAATGGTTGAAGTTTGATTTCTTTTTCCTTTTTTTTTTTTTTTTTTTTTTTTGAAGATCCTAAACCTGGCAGTTGCCCCTTCTAGAAGGGCAGAAGGGAAACTTTTAAAATCAGCCACAGCAAGTTAGCAGTACTGCTGGAAAGCTGAAGAGGGTCTCAGTTCAGATATCTGGCTTTATTCTAGCCTGACACAAATTCCTTATATAAATAGAGTTTCTAGGGGCCCCAGCAGGCTCTGTGGGCTCAACTGTAGTCAGGGTGCCCAGACTGAAGTCTTAAAGATACTATACTGCCTTCTCATCTAGCCAGTCCTGCAACCCCCAGTTTTTCTTGACTGTAGACTGGGTAGAGGTTGAAAAAGGGAAAAGGCAGGCTGCATCTAGCCAGGTTAAGGCTCTCTTCTTAGATTACAAGGGTATATGGAGAGAAGTGCACAAAAGGGCTTGGCACCGAGGGTCCTGAGGACTCTGGAGGAACTGGATTCCTTCCCCGGCCTACAAGGTGGCATTCCATGCATTAGGTGTGCTAGAGTGGGTGGATTTTGTTAACTGTTCAGCCTCCCCATCCCCCACAAAAAGAGCCATTAAATTATTTTTGGTTATATTTTAATGATCTGTTTGTTACAGAAATGCAGTTGAGAAACCGGAAGAGGGAGCAGTTAGGGAAGGACTTACAGGTTTTATCCAGGTTGGCATTCCTGATGCAAGGATTTCCAAGCTTCTGTAGTGGCTGTGGGCCAATGTCTGACTTGACCACAGGAAAAGCAGTTTTTTTGCAAAGGGATTGAAGGTGGGGTTTGTGTAGGGTTTTGTAGTCACACTGTCGAGAAATGAAAGGTCCCTATTCCTTTTAACCTAGAAATAGGTGTGCTGTTTAATGAGTGAGCCGTAATTGTGCGGAAGATGCCAGATGCATGCCCCTCAGGTAAGCCAGCGCGCTCTTCACTTTAACAGTGTAACATCAGGGTGGTGTGAAGAGGGGCAGGATGTGGACGCCATTTTGAAAATAGCAAATTACCTGAAGGTGACTGCAAGAAATTGAATATGGATTGGGAAATCCTTGGTTTTTGGCAAATGGCTTTGAGTTTGTGCTGTTTTAGGGATTAGAAAGCTATATGAGATGAAGTGTTGCTTCATTGAAATGCTTTTCCCCCATTCCTGCCATATTTGAATGTATCATTAACCCGACCCCTGTAATGACACTTTGCTATGCTTTAGCTGGATGCCTCAAGTTTCCCTCATCTGTGCCAGTTGGGTCCAAGACCCCCTATCTAGTCTTCTGATAAGAAAAATTAGAGCTGGGTAAAGATCCAAATTTAACCCAAGCCCAGAGGCCCAAAGAAATCCAACTGGAAATGTAATGTACAAGTCAGTGTTTTCAATATTAAACTTCCCTAAGGAAGGCACGAACTAGCCTTCTTGGAAAGGAAGAAGGGATTAAGCCACAGAGTATTTATTAGTTCATCACTGATACAGTTCTGATCTCCCAGAGACTCATGCCAAAATTCAGTCCTCAGTGCTGGAACCTGCAGGGTGTGGAACTCCATAGTTCATGTGATGGCCTCAAATGCTATACTATGCCAAACTGCATTAAACAACGGTGGGAAGTTACTGGGATAAGGACTTGGGTCTAAAAGTTTAAAAACCAAAACATCTATATTTAGGACTGGTTTGCCACATTTAAAGAGAAGTCTTGAGTGTAGGGAAACCCAGGAGTAGACCCAATTACACCATTACAAAGGCTGGAGAGAAGCTGCTGCTAGGTTTGTTTTAGCTGCCTGCTTTGCTGTTTTTCTTGTGTCTCTTAATGTTTGCTTAGTGATACTTGAACATCTTGGTAACTGACAAAGGTCTTCCCTTGGAGGGACTTGAAAAATACTGGTAACCGACAAAGGTCTTCCTTTGCTGGGACTCTAGCAGTAACTTGTATAAGCGGCTGAAAGGACTATTAAAGTTATTAGCGTGTGTTAATTGGGTCTCTTTTGAGGACCTATCTTATTGATCCTCCTCCTCCGTAATCTGTTGCTGAATCCTAGAGTGGGTTCCCACCTACCCCCTTTCAAAAGAGTTTATTATTTCTATGGTTAGCTGTAATTACAGCATACATCCAGTTTAACCTGGACTGGGGGCTGGGTTTTAATGAGGATCTGGATGTGTTTTTCCTTCTTGAGAGTTCTGCTTGAGCAGTGGTTGCAGAAGCCAAGATGATTCAAAAAGCTTTGAGTAACCATCAAGTTCTGCTTCTGATTCAGGTGCTGGGGCCTCACAATCCTCCCTACTCCTCTTGGAAACTAAGCCTGCTTTCATAGATACCTTCTTCCACCACCGACCTTCCCCTTTTAGTATTTACTATGACATACTCTTGGATATTGCCAAAGGAAGCCATTCAGCAGATGCTGTGTCTCTCCCCACCCCCACCCCCTTTTACTCCTGGATAAGTGTCTTCCCTCTGACTCTGGTCCCCAGCCCTGAGTCTGTAATTAATTGTTCTTACCTGTTGCACTAATGAATAGGATTCTAGGTTTCCAAGGGGGGTGGACTTGAAACAATAGGCAAATGGGGACTTGGATGAATTGGTCCTACAGATACCCTGCCTTAACCCACCGAGGTGATGAGTCTGCTACTCATGTGACCTTCCACCTTTGTGGATTCCTCTTGGTTTGCGACCAGTGTGTCTGTTTCTTGAGGATGTACAAACTTGTTGACAAAGGTCAATACTTTTGTTTGTATTCTCTGCACTGTTGCACTCTCCAAATGGCCCCTCGAATATTTTTATTAACTTGTTACACACACTTCTGTCTTTGTCTACATTTTTCTTTTGATGTTTTTTTTAATTTGGAAGGTTACCTGCTGTTGGATTTAATAAATTTGTTTACTTGACTACTGACAATTCTGAGAGAGAAAAATACCCCCACAAAAAACCCAACCAGTGACTTTATTCTGGGGCGAGATTTACCCATCGGGAGCCTCTTCCAACGTGATACTGGATAGAGGTTCCTTTGCTTTGGAAAATAATCCAGATGGTACAGGATCCTCAGACTTCAAACATGGATGTTGACTTCCCACTTACCAGCTTAATGGCCTTTGGGGTCCTGATACTTGTAGGCAAAAAGCAAATGAGTCCTCAGAGGGCCACTACCTAAACAGTCTTATGGTAGCAACTGATGTGGATTCCCATGAGGAACAAAAAGTGAATTTGAGTACTGTACTAATGGATGGCTCCTACGTCTATCAGGCTGGCAGTGATTAAGGCAAAGGAGACAAGCTGAAACTGTCAAGTGCCACTGCTGTGTGACCTTTGGCAAGTTAGTGAAATTCCAAGTTTCCTTATACTCATCTGTAAAATCAAGAGACTTAATTCCATCAGAGGGTTAGGATATAAGTCTTTAAAAAGCACCTAAATCACGTAAGTTTAAGGTTTCCTAAAGGATGTCAGGTGAGTAATGCAAGGAATCCAGAGAGGAAGAGATGGGGGTTGGCATGGTAACACAGGACCTTTCAGGTCACTGCCCCTCCTGGGGGCTGAATTTCTCTCTGTGCCAAATGGAGGGTGGAGTTGGGGGCGGGCTGCTTAGACTAACATGGTCCCTGATGGCTCTATTTGGCTCTTACATCCTAGAAGTCTGATTATGGTAGACCAGTTATGACCCTTAGCTTCCTTTCATTGTATTTTCTGTCTTGTTATTGTTTATATTCAGGAAAGCTATTGGCCAGCCATCTTACTCACTTCTTTGATGGAGGCCCTAATGACCTTCCCAAAGATTTCCAGCCTCATGTTGGTACCTCCTAAAAATAAGTAAGTACAGTGGTGGGACTAGATGTGCTTTTATTTTTCCTTTCAATTGGAAAGGACTTGGGAGTCATGGCTACATCCTTTAGCTAGGGAGAAGATTAAAAAACGTTTCCTCAATGAACTGGATTTTTTTTTTTTCCCCCTTTTCTCTTCTTATTACCAGGGTTAGCATCAGATGGAGGCTGGAAGGAAATGGGGTGGGGGTGGAGGGAGGTTACTTTTTTTGCCTCACTTAAAAGGTCTATCTCCAAAACAGGTACTTGCTCCCCAATTGGCTCTTGGGCTTGTGTCTTCTGGTCTAGGGCCTTTCTGACTTGAGCCCAGCCAGGGCTTTAACAAATAAGAGTTTTGGGGAATTAGAAAGTGAAAGATACTGATTTGGGTGCTTATATAGAGCCTGGAGCTATTCAAGGTGTTGATATGGTGTTATACAGATTATATATGGCTAAAATCCAATTTCTGATTAGATGAGGGGCAAGCAACGTCTTCACACCAGAAATGAACTTAACTGTATGTAGAATGGACTTTTTCTAGCAAAAAAGGTTTAAGAATGTAGTCCTGAGGGTCCAGAGAAGTACAGAAGAGTCACCTCGGTACTGGCATCTTCTTTTTCCTCAAATCCAGTTGCCAAAAGCGCATGGCTGGGTTGGCTCTGGAAGTCCCATTTTAGCTCTGGGTTGTGACCTACTTAGTCTTGGGGAAGCAGAGGTAAGAGCCAGCCTAACCTCTCCATTTCCTCTCCTTTGTTGTGACTTTTTCAGGAGGCCCTGTCTTACGAAAGCCGTGACACTTCTTTGGGCTTAATGTTCTTCCTGTGTAATGTTCCAACCTTGATTCTCTTGCCTCAGGGGTGCTGAAAAAGTCCTAGTGGAATGCGGCAGCAACGCAGTCAAGAGCGAGGCATCTGACTAGTGTTTTATAATCCATGCTGATGGAGACTCTCCACGGCCCTGTGTTTTATCTGGGGTGGTGCTGCCGAACTTGCTAGTACATTAAAATAAAGAGCTACAAAATGGTATGGTACCTAGTGTAAGACAAGACAGAAGAGAACACTCAGGCTCTGGTATACATGGACTTACATAGTAAAGGACACATTCTCCTTGACTGGGTAAGTAAAGATAGATAAACAGGTAAAAATCTAAATACTTGGGGGAGAAGTTGCTGTATGCCAAAATGAATTCGAGGAGGAATAAAGGTGTAAGTGTAAAAATTACATTATTAAAAAAAAAACATAGGGGGTGCCTGGGTGGCTTGCTCAGTAAAGCATGCCACTTGATCTTAGCTCAGGTCTCATTCGCATAGTTGTGAGTTCAAGCCCCTTGCTGGGCTCCATGCTGGGCATGGAGCCTACTTAAAAAACAAGCCCCCCCCCCCAGCCCTAACATGCAAAACCATATATACTTGCCAGTGGCTATTAAATTGATCTTGGGATCAGTCAAGACTTTCTGAGTATAAGAGCAAATAGAAGAAATCATAAGACTTCTAAAACTACCTTAAAATAAAAAACTAGAAACATATTTGCAGTAATCAACAGATGGACACTATACTTAATCCATAAGGAAACCTTAAAGAAAAACAGTTGGCCAAAAAGCTTCTGAAAAAAATAGATGCCAATCTACAGGATATTCAAATAAATAGAAATTTTAAAAAAACTTTCCATTACATAAATAGATTTAACTTAACAAATTAGCAAAGATTTGGAACATGTCCATGCTAGCTAACACAGTAAAAACTTCTGTGGGGTTAGAACAACCTTAAGTGTTCATACTCTTTAGCTCAATTTCACTTCTAGGAATTTTTCCTTGACAAATTTTTATCAAAGATGTATGTGCAAGGATATAATTGGTTGGGGGCAACTTCACTGTCAACAACAGGGGACTATTTTAGAAATTATAGCACACAATATGTTGGAATATTATGCAGCTATTAAAAACTGCTTTTGAATGATGTAAAAAGTATGAAAGAAGACTGAAATAGTGGCAGTTGTTGACCCTGAGTGGTAGCATTAGAAGCAATTTTACCTTTTCTGGGTTTTTAAAGTTTCCATTAATTGGTTTTCTTTATAATAGGGAAGAAGTTATTTACAAAAGGGGGAAAAAAAAAGAAAACAAACATGGCTGAGTGACCTAAACAATTCCATTATGGGCAAGGAGGTCAGAAAACTGGAGTAATATGTTCAAAGCTTCAATGAGGAGTTGTGCAAAAACCCTTGGGAATTGCTTTTCTCCCCCAAATGAGAGCTGCTTCTCTAGCAGCTGCCTTGGCTGCCTAAAAGGGTGTGGGAGGAAAAATGCACAAACGCACTTATGAATGGAATGTGTGTTTTGCAAGAGGCCAAGTTGGCAGCTTTGGCTTCCAAAAGGTGGGAGCATCAGCTGAAAGAACAGTGTGTGCAGACTGAGGCCTCAGACCTTATGGTTGGGCCCATCTCTGTAGGGGTCTGGACTTGGGGGCCCAGTGGGAAACCTCCCATCTAGAAGAAGGAAATGGCCTTGGCTATTCTTAGGAGTAAAGGCGGTGTTCTTGGCACGTGGAGCCTAAATTTATGTGATCCTGCACTTGGAAGATGCTCCGCAGTAAATGTCACTTATTGAACACTTAATGTGGGTTTTCCCCTAATTTAATCATCATAACAACCTCATGGAGTAGGTACTAATGTCCCCATTTTAAAAGTGAGGTAACAGGCTCAGAGAGGGAAAGTCACATAGTCCACTATTCTGTCGTTTTTCCACAAGCTGGATCTTTGAATTTTCACAGTAATCCTTAAAAAGATACTTTTTTCTCATTTTATAAGCTGTGAAAATATACTCAGACGAGAATAAGTGGTTTTCCCAGAAGCAGAGCTGAAGTGCCAGCCCATATTCAAAGGCAGACACTTATTTTGTCTGGGGACTGGGGTCTCGAGAAGTAAACAGCAGCTAAGCTCTTAGAGCTTTGGAGCTCAGCCGGGGGTAGGGAAATCACCCAGCAACAACGTCAGTTTCAAGGTAACCTCGGGCCCTTCTCTGTACGCACACCTGGGCAACTTTCCACTTTACAAGGGAGCTTCAAGTTGCCGTGTCTTGATCCTAAATCAAGCTCTTCAGTTCTGGCTCCTGGTTCCCAGCTTTTATATAGGGCTGTCTCCTATAGAAGTTAAATGATTAAACACTGCCTCAAATGCCCAATCTTAAAAAATTAATTTTAAGTATTCTAGTTATAAAAGTATTCTAGTTATTTAAAACCAAAACAGCCAAAAACAATTTGGTAACACCTAATTTTCCAGCCCTACCACATTTGACGGACAGCCTTCCAGGTTTTGTTCCAAGCCTATGCATATCTTTCTCTACTATTCTGTAACCCTCTAGATTTCCTACAACATACACTGGGAATGCATAATCCCGTCTTCACAACAATGCTATGAGGTATGTACCACTACTGCTCCAACCACAGAAATGTTACGGACAAGTTCACACAGGATGCAGGAAAGCTAGGAGTCAGCATCCGTCTGTATCCAGAGGTCAACTGCCACTTCTTGCAGCTCTCTTTTTACCAGAAATTTTATTTACATGCACATAATTTTAAAAAAATGGCTACCAAGAATTCGGTTGTGCTCACCCTGTGGTATCTCCTCTATGTGTGTTTGTGTGCAGCTGTACTACAGTACGTTACTACAGAAGTGGAATCGCTGGATCCCGGTGTATGGAGTAATTTACAAGGGTTTTTTGGTATGATACATACTGTATCTGGATTAGTGCATCTTTTGCAGAGGGCAGATAATTATCTCTGTTTTGGAGTTGTGTGTACCTGTACCCATATCCTTCCCAACACAGAATGTTAATATTTTGAGAGCTGATAAAAAAGCAGAGCAGTAGCTTTCACTGAAATTGAAGCTTTCAGTTCTAAGGGGGAGATCTGATAGGGTGGAGGCACCTACTGGTGAGAGGTGACATTGCAATCTCACTTAAGGGAAGGAAGCATTCCTACAAATGGAACGGCGAGCTTGCTTCCAGTGTTGGTAAAAAGCAGTCTTCCGCTCTCCTGTGTTTGTGGAGCTGCCAGATTTTCATTTCAGCCTTTCTTCCTTCAATTTTATAACAGCTGTTAATGAGAAAAGTTTGCCTTCTAGAAATTTCCTTCATAGATAACCTGATAATGGCTGGGTTTTCTCCACAGCAAAGTCCCTCCCTCTTAGTTTCCTTACCTACATATACCATTTAATAGGAGTGTTACCATGGAATGAGCACATACTACAGATGTGTAAGTCCACTGACACAAAGAAAGCACAAACTGGTTTCCTTCTCACCCTGTCTTAAGAGGAGAATGCTCAAATTTTAGGCATTTATTGAAAATTTGAACATGCCATATATAAATGGACCGAACTTCTTAAGTGGTACGCCATTTTCCACAAAAGCTGTGTGCTGGATAGAGAGGCTGCAGCCTGACCACATTCTCTGCCACTGCCCGTGAGGGCTAATGGCACATGGAAAATGATGGGCAGACTCACGCACACATGTTTGGCGTGGTGCTTTCTTCTTCATCTTTTATTCCCATCAGTCCTAGGCCAGAGAATGATCCGTGAGTGCTGCAAACAAATGAGTGAAGATGGGTTACTAATCCACATGGTTTAAAAGAATGGTTACAAACTCATAGGTAAGAGGTGGTGGGTGAGTTTTTTTGGGTATGTGTATGGGGTGGGGCACAGGCAGGTAAGGCAATTGAACGAAACCTGCCTACTGAAAATGGCTCAATGGAAACAAGTCCTAGAGTCCTGGAATCAAGTCAGCTCTGCCATTTAACAGATGGGAGGCATATCTCAATCTAGGGTGAATGACCTCAAAGTGAGCTTTCATTTTTTCAACTATAAAACTATTAAATACTTAAGTTACTATCTCATGGGGCTTTTGTGAGGACTATCTAATAATAGGTAAAATATACAGATCATTTCCTTATGCTTTCCTCATATATCATACAGATGATTCACCAGGTACCAGGCTTTATTTTATAAAGTACTTTATGGGCATTCTCATTTAATCCTTCAAAACAGCTTATGTACCTAAACTAGGTACTGATGCAGGTATAATTGTTCTGTCCACATTTTAAAAAGAATCAAGCTCTTGGTTGTTCAACAAGCTGAGTGACAGAACCAGGTAATAAAGGCAATCTACCATCAAGAGTCCTTCTAAGTCATGTATGTTGTAAAACACTTGGTCCAGTGGCTGGAATGCAGACATACATCATCCAGTACATGTTCATCCACCCACTCATTCCAGAATTGCCTATCTTTATGCTTTAGGATTTAACAGGAATTTTTCTTTTAAAGAAAAGATTTTATAGTTGAAAGGGTTTGGAACTCACTGGTTTATTCCAAATCTCTTATTTTACCAAAGGGAAATTGAGACCCACAGTGGGAAAGTGGCTTGGCCAGTTGTCAGAGAAAGTATGTGATAGAGCTGGGACTGGACCCAGAGTTCTGTTCTGTTACTCTTCAGGCTTAGAATCAGCAAAGATGGGGATGGGAGAAGGCAGGACCATGCTCCTGAAATATAATCTGGTCTGGGCCTTGCCCTAGATCTTCTTTGACTGTTTTTACTCAAGTGGGAGATTAGACAGCTGCTTTTTGTCCCACAGAGGCTGTAGGATCTAAGGCCTCTGGCTTTAAACGGGGATGAACTATCTCCCTGAGGGGCTAATAAGTCTTATTATTTAATTAATAATTTAATTAATTTAATGGAAGAGCATATGTATGTGTAAAATGGATATATAATACCTAAGAATGAAGAGAGGATTCCTTAAGTCCTCATTTATGTGCTGGAATGTCAACAAAAAGGCCTTTCTCTCAGCTGAAGTCTAGAGGCCAGAATCCTGAAGGGACAACCCTTTAGTCCTTACCTCTTGGTTCCTGGCAGCAAGATGAGGCAGAGTGTGCCTGGGCCCAGGCTGTGGTAGAGCTTTCCTATCTTCCGGCCCCAGCGCCAGGCTGCTATCTTTGGGTGGTCCATCTTCAGAGCCTAGGAGCAAAGCCAGATGTTGACACTCAGCTGGAGTATCCTCTGCTCACCTTCGGAGGGGCTGCAACTCTCTTCAAGTTCTAGGACCTTGGGGTCCCAGAAAAGGCTCTGTATAAATCCTCTATCTGAAGCTAAAGCCCAAGCTTTGCGCAGTGGCAGTATTGTAGCCAATGAGGTTTATCCGAGGCGCGATTCTCGCTAATTGAAGCTAAAGCCCATACTTCAGGGTTCCCTGTCCAGGCCTTTGGTCAGTTTAGGAGTACAACTGTTGTTCTTTCCTCCATTATGGATTGGGTCTTCCAGGGCCCTGACACAGAGGAACCACATCACTAATGGCCCCTGCCATTAAGTATCTTTGTGACCTGGGCAAATCACTCAACTAGTTCTGGTGTCTATTTCTCATCTATTAAGTGTGGGAGATGAGACGAGAACAGGGTTTCCCAAACTTCAGCCATTCACCTTCTACCTTTACCCTTTTACTTGTGTATCCTAATATTTTTCTTTAAATTTTCTGCCTTCATCTCACTAAAATAGATCTGTGAAGTCATCGGTTCAATGTGATTGTTATACAAATGTTAGAATAAGATCTTAGCATAAAAGTAGGGGGAAAGGTCCATCTATGACCACTAAAAATCATCTTGTGTATGTACTACACTTTGGGAAACTCTAGATTACCAAAGACTTGCCCAGGTCTTTAACATCTTATGTTAGCCCCTCAAAGTCCCTTGGAGAGCCACCTGGAGGATTAAAAGCCTAACTGTAGCAGATATGGAGTGGGCAAAAGTATGAGCTCTTAGAGAAAGAAAAATGTGTCCAAGGGCTGGGAAGCTAGAGAGTGAAATAAAACTAGTACCAGGGGAGGGAAAAAAAAGATCCAAAGGCTTAAGTGTCACTTGAGCTGGACTCTCCTAACTTCCATAAACATGAGAAGGCCAACCACTGCCAAGAGCTAGCAAACCAAGGCAGCTACCTCTGACACCAGGATACACTCACTCATTCACTCACCTGTAAGGCCTGCTGCTCAGAGGGGGGAGGTATGACACGAACCCCTGGGGGCCTTCTTGATTCAGGAGGCAAGCCCCTGAGCCAAGCATGGAGATGCCTGGGGGTTAGGGCATGCCGGCCTTTCAGCTTCCAGTCCTTGCCTTTGAGAATGTTGAGGGCCCTCTGGGCACTGCCAAAAGTTTTGAATTCTGAAAGCAAGAATAGTCCTGTTATTAAGGGCCACAAAGCCTGGTCACCATCCAGGGCCAAGGGAGGACAGAATCAGCTTAGTTAATGTGGTCTAGCATCCTAGGTGGGGCTACTTAGTGAACATTTCCCTTTTCTGACCTCATGTTATCACCATCCCTAATCTCCTTCCCCAAGGTCACATTCCATAGCATAGACTTACTCAGGAAACAGTATCTTTTTTGCTTTCCACTTTTAAGATCTTTAGGCAGGATGACCGCTTCCAAGCCAAGGAAGAGGTTGGACTGTTGTAGTAAGTGTTCTTTGAAGGTTTCGCTCACTCCAGACAGGTATATTGTACCTCGGTTCTCAGAATCTTGTTCTAGCTCATTCACAAGAGTGTTAGAATCAAGGGTGAGCTCTGTCACAGGCCTCTGCACCTAACCAAGAAAGATGGCATTAGTGGTACAAAGTCACCACTCGGGTGCCTTGGTGGCACAGTTCATTAAGTCTCTAACTCTTGGTTTTGGCTCAGGTCATGACTTCAGGATTGTGAGATCAGAGCCCTGCACTGGGCTCCACGCTCAACGTGGAGTCCGCTTGGGACTCTTTCCCTCACCCTCTGCCCCTCCTCCCTCTCTCAAAATAATAAATCTTAAGTCACCACTTCAAACTTTAGGCCTATTATATACTAGCAAGAAACTTAATTCTGTAGTTTCTTTATCTGTATAAGGAGGCATGATAAATGCCTGAGGACTACAGTAAAGACCTGATACATAAATACAAATGTTTTTGTGTAAACATACTCTCTCCCTTTCCTCCCTGCACAAACACCCTGCAATGGAGCCTAAGTTCCCTGACTTCTACCCCAATGAAACTGTTGATCTGCATAAGAAACTTCAAAACACCATTTGATCCCTTTGAAAGCTAAAGGAAAGGGCAGCTACAGAAAAACACCCAGAATAAACCATCTAGGGTCTAAGGTAGTGATAAAAAAATACAAGGAAGACCCCAATGTAGCCCCAGG
Organism: Lutra lutra; assembly: GCF_902655055.1. Lineage (NCBI taxonomy): Eukaryota > Metazoa > Chordata > Mammalia > Carnivora > Mustelidae > Lutra > Lutra lutra. The sequence goes on along the minus strand of NC_062295.1, from coordinate 15,941,093 downwards.
CTGATTCTGACAAAAATGAAAGCAGTCATGTTTCAGGTCACTGCTAGAAGAATGCTGAGCTTGACTGAAGACTTCCCAACACAAAATCATCTGCTCAGGCCTCTTGAGGGCTTTTCTCTAAGCTTTTATATACTAGGGCACTATAAATAAAGGCAAAAGGGTGCTGCTTTTTGCTTTCTCTGGCCACTCTACCTTGATGCAGGCACCTTCCACCAGAATGCCATCCAAGGATTCTATGGCCAGCTGGGCAGCTTCCAGGACTTCATATTGTATACAGAGATGTGGCTGTAGGAGAAAAGAAACAAAAAACAAAAAATCCCAAGATTTTCTTATCTCTGCTTTCTGGGCTCAAACTGCTACTAGAGAAGGGACTAGGAAAGGGCCCTGAACTAGTGGCCAAAGCCACCAAAATGAATTTCTCTTTGCTGTGCTGGGCTAGACAGCAACTGTAGATCAACTTTAAGTAGAATCACCAAAGTTCAAGAATCGATTTTTCAGCCAATAAATAACCTTTACTTGTTAATTAAAGTTGAAGTCTTCTCTCCCTGGGTGGTACAGGCAAAGCACTAATAAATGTTTACTAACCACCTTTTCATATTTATTACGAACCACTGAAGACATCACTTGCAAGTCATTTAGATTCTCATTTGTCTCGTTAGCCTGTAGGCTTGGGGAGGTTAAGTGCTTCCATTGGATAGGCTCTATCTTCAAACTGACTGCTTTTCTGCTTAATAAAGTGATGTGCAGCATCATCATGGGGATAAAAGTGCTCCTACAGAAAAGCTTCATGGTACTAGATTTGGCAAGTTTCCTGAATGTGACACCAAAAGCAGAGGTGATGAAAGTAAGACAAATTGGACTTCATTAGAATTAAAAAGTGCATCAAAGGATACTATCAACAGTCAAAAAGCAACCTTATGAATGGGTGAAATTTTTCAAGTCACATAACTAATGAAGATTTTCTATCTAAAATACATAAACTAAAACTCAGCAACAAAAAATCAAAAAACCCAATTAAAAATAGGCAAAGGACTTGAATAGATATTTCTCCAAAGAAGACATACAGTGGCCAATAAGCATATAAAAAGATGCTCAGTATCACTAATCATAGGGAGATGCATATCAAAACCATGAGCTACTACTTCACATCCATTAGCATGGCTAGTATTGAAAGAAGAAAGGAAGAGGAAGAATGACAAAATAAGTGTCAGCTGAAATACAGAGAAATTGGAACCCCTGGCACTGCAGCTGGGAATGTAAAGTTGTGTAGCCACTGTGGAAAACAATATGGCAGTTCCTGAAATTATACATAGAAATATTTAATCCAGCAATTGCACTTCGGGTATACACCCACAAGAACTAAAAAGAGACATTCCAATGGATATCCATACATCTATATTCACAGCAGCATTATTCAGAATAGTGAAAAAGTGGAAACCATCCAAATGTTCATCAACAGATGAATGGATAAAATGTAGTACATCCCCACACAATGGAATATTCTGTCTGTCCTTGAAAAGAAATATTCTGACACATGCTACAGCATGGATGAACCTTGAAGACATTCTGCTAAGTGAAATAAGCCAGACACAAAAGGTGCTGTATGATTCCATATACAGGATGTATAATAGAGTAGTGAAATTCATAGAACCAGAAAGCACAAGAGTGCTTATCATGCCTGGTGGACAGGGACTGAAGAGTTATTGCCTAAGGGGTACAGAGTTTCAGTTTGGGATGATGAAAAGTTCTGGATACATTCCAAGACCCCCAGCAGATAACCTGGAACCACAGAGAGTACTGAACCCTATAAATACCGTCTTTTCATATATATAAGTTAATCTAAAAATTAGGCACAGTAAGAGATTAAAACAGTAACAATAATATACTGCAATTAAGTTATGTGAATGTGGTCTATCTCAAAATATTCCACTGTTACTTACCCTTCTTGTGATGATGTGAGATGATAAAATGCCTGTCTGATAAGATGCAGTGAGGCAAGTGACATACACAGGCATTGTGAGGTAGTGTTAGGCTACTGCTGACCTGATGATGTGTCAGAAAGATCATCAACTGCTTCTGGACTGTGGGTAACTGAAACCATGGATAAGGGGGTACTACTATACTTAATAACAGAACTGTATATTTAAAAAGTTAAAAAGGCAAATTATATATATATTTTACCAAAAAAAGAGGAAAAATCCCCAAGACTTAAAGCAGGAGGTTACGGTCCCCTGACATATACTTCCCATCCCTTAGGTCCATCTTTGCAGGGAATCTTCTTTTTATTTTTAGGTATGAGAGACATTAATAAAAGATTTGGAGAAAGCACATTTTAAACATCTAGGATTCTGTACTTCGATCACTTTGCAAGATGGCAGATTCTTAATTCTCAAAAGAATCAGAGAATCTGGCAATACTGGGTACGCTTTATAGTGAGTCAAGAACTATGTTATCAAACAGCATGGCTCATATTCCAGCTGGTGACAATCAAGCTCACATCCCTAATATTTGTTGTGTGAATGGCCCCAGGAGGCATCTGAATTTCCAACACTAATCTAGAGGTGAAAATCCAAGTTTTCTCATTTCATTACCTGATGGGTTTCAAGAACAAGAGTCATGGACCGGACTGGGCCAAAGCTCTTAAACAGCCTTTTCAGAGCCCTGAGGTTGCAATTTTTGCTAAATGGCCCAGCATAAACAGTCGACATCTCTGTCCACTTAATCCTCATCTATAAGAAAAATAGAATACAGTGAGGAGGTGAATGTGGTAAGAGAATTAAGTCAAATCTAAAGAATACAGTCAAACCATGGAATAGTTCTGCTTTAAGGAATTTCTCAACACAAACACTTGCTGAATATACAAAAAATTTGTATACAGGGATTTCACAACTGCATTATTTGGAAGAGCAAAATTTATAAAGCACCAATAATGAAAATAATAGGTATATCATACAGTGGAATACTATATAGCCATTAAAAACACGGGAAATTAAATTATGACTGACATGAAAAGATATACACAATACACTGCTGAATGAAAAAGTTGCCAAATAGAATACATAAGTTTGATTCCCATTTTTTAAAAATATTTTCTAAAATATAAATACATAGAAAAATCTGGAGAAATATAGAGCAAACTTATTAGAGTATGCATACTTTCTGTAATGCAGAGAGATTATAACTCATTAAATAAATCATCTAGCACAACTCATTTACTTACCCTCTTGTTCATTTCCTCAGTGAGGTTGGGTGAAAAGGGTTCAAAAGAGAACTGGACGATGCTGAAGGGAAATAGGGGAATTTCCACTCTGGCCTGCTCAAGAACCTGCAGAGAACAGGAAAAACAAAATGAGGCAGGTACCTACTGTCTCCTGGAGGTGAGCCACAATAATATAAATAAGGATGCCTTTTTACCCATAGCAAAAAGCAATATGGGGCTGACTTTAAGGTCTAGAAGAAAATGGTGACACCATGTATCCTCCTAGAAAACAGTAGAGTCAGTAAAATGATGTAGGACCCATGCCTTTAGCATTACTAGGAAAAAGAGTCTAACAGAACCTTCAAATTACCTCTAAGAAATAAGCTGAATTTCAGTAGAACTCCCAACATTTTATACTGTTAAAGCCTACTAGTAAAGACAAAGAAGAAGAGGCTTAAAGGACTCTGGGAAGAAATTAAGACACATGGAAGACTTAGATGAGGTACAAACAAAATTACTCCCAGAAAGAAAAAGTACAACTAAATGCCAAGATAACGGACACAGGTCACAATTTTAATATTGCACAGCACTTGACTACAAGGAAGAGGGCTGACAGCCTCAGAGAAGTGCTTTTGGGGAAGAATAAGGTATAAAGAGATGAGATATTGCAGGGAAGGGAAAGAAGGAAACAACACCTCTCCCCCATCCAACCTTGTACAATGCAACCCAGAAGAAACCTCTCACACTGGTGATTGTCCCTTGGACAGAAGCAGTGTGGACCTCGCATTCAACAATTTGGTTTGTGTTGAGGCTGCCTCAGAGACTAGTTTCTGTCTCACTTGACTCAAAGCACTGATGGTACTGGAAGCATTGTTTGGAAACTCCTGAAAAGGAGTAATGTCAGCAAGGTCACGGACTAGAAAGCTTCAGGCCCTCATTCTTCCACAGACACCAAGTTAATAAAGAGACCAGAATACCAGTTTGTAAGAACTCTAGAGCCCAGCTGAGAAGCAACAGCACCAAGACCAACAAAAAACCCCAAGGAATTCCAGAAAAAGGGAAAGGAAAATATGCAGAGTTTTGTGTGCCCACCTATGTTCCTCCCCTATCCTTCCTATACTCCCTCTGGATGGAAACAAAAGAGGGGGACTCCACCTCCAATATTATGGCTAGTCTGGGGTTGCCTGAGAGACTAGTTTCTGTCTCACTCAACTAGAGCAAAATGGGATAGGCAGCCTTGTTTGGAAGCCACTGAAAACAAATGCAATCATCATAGCACATTAGAGCTGCATTCCACAGGCAGATGCCAAAGGGAGCAAGAGATCATGAGCACTGAGAAGAAAAACACAAGATCCTTAGGGAATCTAAAAGTATACAGGCAGGCTCAGAGAATATATATCCTCAAACTGGTTTGAGAGGTCCTGGAACCTCTAGCTGGGCTAATCAGTGAAAGTCTTCCATTCCATGATGCCAGGTCATAACGATGGGAGAGGTAGTTGTGTGTTTTTTTTTTTTTCCCCAAATGATTAGGTCTCAATAAAAAAGATTATAAGGCATGCAAAGAAATAGGGAAAAAAGGCCGACAACAAAGTAACAGTCCAGAAATCAAACCTAAAGAAACACAGAGTGAACTACAAGAGAACAAAGACAAAGGAATCAGGAAAATGCTGAACAAAAAGAGAATATCAACAAAGAGTAAGTATAAAAAAATGAAACACACTAATTCTGGAGCTGGAAAACACAGTAAGTGAATTGAAAAATTCACCAAAGGGGTTCAACATCAGATTTGATCAGGGAGAAGAAAGAATCAGCAACACAAATATAGATCATTTGAATCATGGATCAGAGTTTAAAGAAAAAAGAATGAGGAATGTAAGTAGATCCTAAGATGGGACAATGTCAAGACCAATATACATATAATGGGATCGTGGAAGAAGACAGAAAGGGTCAGAGAGCTTATGTGAAGTAATAATGGCTAAAAACTTCCCAAATCTGAGGAAAGAAATGAACACAGAAATTCAAGCTCAAAGAACTCCAACCAGGATAACTCCAATAAATCTAAAGAAGCCCACTCAAAGACACATTATAATCAAGCTGTCAAAAGTCACAATCAAGGAGAGAATCTTAAGAGCATCAAGAGAAAAGCAACTCATTACATACTAGGGAACTTCCTTAAAATTATCAGTGGACTTCTCAGCAGAAATCTTACAGGCCATCATAGTGGCATGATAGATTCAAAGCGTTAAAGGGGGAAAAAAAATCAATACTGTAGCTGGCAGAACTCTGCTTCAAAAATGAAGAGGGGTGCCTGGGTTGCTCAGTCCTTAAGTTTCTACCTTAAGCTCAGGTCACGATCCCAAGGTCCTGGGATCGAGCCCTGCATTGGGCTCGGTGCTCAGTGCGAAGCCTGCTTCTCCCTCTCCCGCTCGCCCTGTTTGTGTTCCATCCCTTACTATCTGTGTCAAATAAATAACTTTAAAAAATTTTAAGGAGAAATTAAGATTTTCCCAGATTAAAAAAAAAAAACTGACTGGGGCACCTGGGTGGCTCAGTGGGTTAAGCCTCTGCCTTTGGCTCAGGTCATGATCTCAGCATCCTGGGATAGAGCCCCACATCGGGCTCTCTGCTCAGTGGGGAGCCTGCTTCCTCCTCTCTCTCTGCCTGCCTCTCTGCCTACTTGTGATCTCTCTCTGTTAAATAAATAAATAAATAAAATCTTAAAAAACAAAACAAAACAAAAACTGACAAAATTCATTAGAACTAGACCTAATCTGCAAGAAATTGTAAGGGAGTCCTTCAAGACGAAAGAACATTAGACAGCAACATGAAGCCACATGAAAACAGTTTCCAGTAAAGATGAACATGTGAACCAATACAGTAACCTATATGAAGGTAATTTTGGTGTATAAATTCACTTTTAATTCTTATTCAAAATTTAAATGACTCATGAATAACTATATTCCAATGTTAATGAATATACAATCTAATAGATGTGACTGAGTAATTATTAAATGAATATTTACTTATTCACTTTCATGATCTAATTTACTAGTAACTTTTTCTCATTTTTTTTTTTAGTATAGCTGACACACAATGTTACATTAATTTCAGGTATACAACATAGTGATTCAATATCTCTATATGTTGTGCTATGCTCACTACAAGTGTAGCTACCATCTGTCACCATATAATAGTATTACAATATCATTTGCTATATTTCCTATGCTGTACCTTTATATAAAAGTGCAATTTAACAAAGGGGGGGAAGTGGAGCTTATAAAAGTACAGTTTCTGAATGCACTTGAAATCAAGTTATCAGCTTAAAATAGAATGTATAACTTTAAGATGTTATATGTAATTGCAATAACTAAAAGGAAAATATTTATAGAATACACAAAAGGAAATAGAAAATTATGTCACTACAAAAAAATCAATGGAACACTAAGGACAGTAGAGAGGAAAAGAGGGACAAAAGCTACAAGATATACAGAAACGAAACAGAGTAAGCCCTTCCAATCTAGTAATCACTTTAAAAAAGTATCAGCAAACCTAGATGTCCATTAACAGATGAATGGATAAAGAAGATGTGGTATATATACACAATGGAATACTGTGCAGCCATCAAAAGAAATGAAATCTTGCCATTTGCGACGACATGGATGGAACTAGAGGGTATCATGCTTAGCGAAATAAGTCAATCAGAGAAAGACAACTATCGTATGATATCCCTGATATGAGGAAGTGGAGATGCAACATGGGGGGTTAAGGGGGTAGGAGAAGAATAAATGAAACAAGATGGGATTGGGAGGGAGACAAACCATAAGTGACTCTTAATCTCACAAAACAAACTGAGGGTTGCTGGGGGGAGGGGGGTTGGGAAAAGGGGGGTGGAGTTATGGACATCAGGGAGGGTTTGTGCTATGGTGAGTGCTGTGAAGTGTGTAAACCAAGCGATTCACAGACCTGTACCCCTGGGGATAAAAATATATGTTTATAAAAAATAAATAATTAATTTAAAAAAAAGTATCAGCAAACTAAATTCAACAGCACATTAAAAAGATCATACATCGAGGCACCTGGGTGGCTCAGTGGGTTAAAGCCTCTGCCTTCGGCTCAAGTCATGATCCCAGAGTCCTGGGATCAAGCCCCACATCGGGCTCTCTGCTGAGCGGGGAGCCTGCTTCCTCCTCTCTCTCTCTCTGCCTGCCTCTCCACCTACTTGAGATCTCTGTCTGTCAAATAAATAAATAAAATCTTAAAAAAAAAAAAAAGGATTATACATCATGACCAATGGGATTTATTCCTGGAATTCAAGAATGGTCCAATATATGAAAATCATCCCATGGAATATACCACTTTAATGGAAAGAAGGACAAAAACCACAAGATCATCTCAATTGATGCAGAAAAAGTATGTGACATGATTCAATACTCTTTCATGATAAAAACACTCAACAAACTAGGAACAGAAGGAAACTACCTACCAGAATAAAGGAAATATGAAAAGCCCACAGCTAATGTATTCAAAGGTGAAGGTCCAGGAGACTTTAAGACAAACAATGATGGCTGCTCTTGCTACCTCTATTTAACATAGTATTGGGAGTCCTAGCCAGAGCAATTAGGCAAGAAAAAGAAATAAAAAGCATATAGGGGCGCCTGGGTGGCTCAGTGGGTTAAAGCCTCTGCCTTCAGCTCAGGTCATGATCCCAGGGTCCTGGGATCGAGCCCCACATCAGGCTCTCTGCTCAGCAGGGAGACTGCTTCCCACCCCACCCCACCCCTGCCGCTTGCCTCTCTGCCTACTTGTGATCTCTGTCAAGTGAATAAATAAAATCTTAAAAAAAAAAAACAAACTGTAAAGGAAAAAGTAAAACTATCTTTGTTCACCTATGACATATAGAAAACCCTAAAGATTACACCGAAACAGAACAAATGACTTCTTCAAAGTTGAAGGATATAAAATCAAGACACAAAAATCAATTGTGTTTCTATACACTAAAATGAACAATCAGAAGAGGAAAGTAAAGAGGAAAAAAAATCTCATTTACAAAAGCATCACAAAAGAATAAAATTCTCAGGAATAAACCTAACCAAGGAGATGAAACACTCGTAATGCTAAAAACTACATAACACCGTTGAAAAGAAATTTGAGAACAAGTAAATAGAAACATTCTCATGTTTACAGACAGAACACAATACCATTAAGATTTTAATAGTACTGAAAGCAACCTATAGATTCTTTGCAATCCCCTTTAAAATTCTAATGTCAATTTTTTCTACTGTCTCTTTTTTTTTTTTTTGCAGAAATAGAAAAAAATCATAAAATTTTTATGGAATCTCAAATAATTTTGAAAAGAAGAACAAAGTTGCAGGACACAAGGTTCCTGATCTCTAAACATAGTACAAGTTACACTAATCAAAATAGTATGCCACTGGCATAAAGACAGACATATAGGCCATGGAACAGAACAGATTTCAGAAATAAACCCTTGTGTATATGGTCAAATGATCTCTGACAAAAGTATTAAGACCATTCAATGAAAAACCATAGTCTCTTAAAGTGGTACTGGAAAAACTGGATATCCATATGCAAAAGAGGGAAGTTGGAACCTTAACTTACATATATATAAAAATTAACTCAAAATGGTTTAAACACCTAAGAGTAAGATCCAGAACTAGAAAACTCCTATAAGAAACCATAAAGAAAAAGCTTCATAATTTTGGATCTGGCAATGATTACTTGGGTATGACATCAAAAGCATAGGGAACAAAAGCAAAATAGACAAGTGGAACTACCTCAGTTCATCAAAACACACAATCAGCAGAGTGAAAAGGCAACCTATGGAATACGAAAATGTTTCCAAATTGTTTATCTGATAGGGAATTAAAGTCCAGAATATATAAAGAATACATAGAATATATATGTAAATACATAAAGAACTCCTAAAACTAACAACAAAAAAACCCAGTTCAAAAATGGAATTGAATAGACATTTCTTAGAAGATTATATACAAATAGCTAACAAACCCAAGAAAAAAAGGTTCAACATCACTAATTACCAGATGACAATGAGATATCAACTTACACCTTTAGGTTAGGATGGTTACTATCAAAAAAGAAGAGAGAAAAGTAAAAGTGTTGGCAGAGATTTGGAAAAGCTGGAACTTATTATGCATTGTTGGTAGGAGTATAAAATCCTGCAACCACTATGGTGAACACTGTATAGTGTTCAAAAAATTAAAATCTCTTTAAAAAATAACTATTAGTTGCACCTGTGTGGGGTAGTTGGCTGAGTGACTCAGGTCATGATCCCAGGGACTTGAGACGGAGCCCTACATCAGGCTCCTCACTCAGTGTGGAGCCTGCTTTAGACTCTCCTTCCTCTTCCTCTGCCCCTCCTCCCCCCAAATACATAAATCTTAAAAAAAAAAAAAAAAAAAAAACTTAAAATCTTAAAACTTTCAAATCTTAAAAAAAGCAAAATAACAACATGTGAAGTAAAATGAATGATGGCAAAAATAGCACCAAGGCTAGGAGGGGAATAATGCAAATACATAGTTGTAAAGTTCTTATATGTGAAGTGGTATAATATTATTAAGGTAATTATGGTACTAAGGTAAACTATGATAAGTTAAAGATAGATTAGAAATCTTAACGCAACCACTAAGATAACAAAGAATCACAGTTAATACACTTCCAAAGGAGATAAAATAAGATCATAAAAAATACCTCATTAACTCAAAAAAAAAAAAAAAAAAAAAAAAAAAAAAAAAAAAAAGAAATAGAAAAAAAAGAGATGGGACAAATAGATATCACAGCAAGATAAGAGACTTAAACCTAACACCATCAAATAATCATATTAAATGCAAATATTCTAAATACTCCACCTAAAAGGCAACAATTGTTGAATTGAATAAAAAAGCAAAGCCTGACTGGTCACTATAAGAAACCCAATTTTTTAAATTTTTTTCAAGAAACCCACTTTAAAATAAAAATAAATATAGCAGGTCAACAATAAACAAAAAGAAGCAGAGGGGCTATATTAATACCACAGGAGAAGTCAATAGTCAGCTAAGCATCTGCCTTCAACTCTGGTCATGACCCTGAGGCCCTGGGATCAAGTCCCACATCAGGCTCCCGCTTAGTGGGTAGTCTGCTTCTCCCCCTCCCTCTCCCCCTTGTTTGTTCTCTCACTCACTCACTCTCACAAATGAATAAAATCTTAAAAAAAAAAAAAGAATAGAAAATGTTTCCAGGGATAAATACCTATTTTAATGATAAAGGGGTCAATGCATCAGGAAAACATAATGCATAATGTTCATGTATCTAATAGGAAAGCTTCATTATACATAAAGCAAAAATTAATGAAACTGCAAGAACAAACAAATCCACAATTATAGTTGGATATTCCATCTCTCAATAAATTTAAAAGATTCAAGTAATTCAAAGTACATAAGTACATTCTTGGACAATAGTGAATTTAAGAAATCAGGAATAGATCTCAGGAAAATCCCTAATTATTTGGAAAATAAATAGCACACTTCTAAAAAAAAACATGAGCCAAAGAAGAAATCAAAAGGAAAATTAAAAAGAATTCTGAACTGAATGAAAATGAAAACACTTTTTAAGTATTTATTTAAACTTCTCAATCTTTCTAAGATGAAGCTAAAGTAGAACTCAGATGGAAATTTATAGCTCCAGAATACCTGTAATAAAAAAGAATGACCTCAGCTAACACTATTGTGGATGCATTAGCCAAAGCATTTAGAAAAAAGAAAATAATTAGGGACATGGGACCTGGAAAAAGAGAAATACAACTATGGTACATAAGCACACTGGAATAACATGGAGCTATAACAAAGAATAAAGAAAATCCTTTATATACAAAATAAAGGACAGATGGACAACATGTGTTCTGAATGTGATACTCTGAAAAGGAAACATGACTTACAAGTAGTTTGGTAAGTAGAGCAAATGTGGCAGAACATCAACAGATGATGAATATAGATAGAAGGTATATACCACCATTCGTGCAAATCTTCTGTAAGTTTGAAATTCTTTCCAGATAAAATTAAAATACATACATACATACATATAAATCTGAACAAGATGACCTAAGTTCATGCTGCAATATATCCCTTCAACTTTACACATACAGCAATAATAGATAAAATATAAGAACAGAAAACCAAAAAAATAAAGTTAGGCTAAACTAAGATAAACATCTATATAAGTTAGAAGAAGAACAGAAATTCAAAGTGGTGTGGAAATACCAAAGGTGGGGTCTGCAGGCAGACACTGGCAGCTGACAGTTCTGCTCCTGTGGGGTAATCGGGAATAAAAGTGCTCCTTATAAGATGTGAGACAAAAACCAGACTTGATAATGGTAGCCAGGGTTGTTGATGAAAAAAAAGCTTGCTGCTTAGTATGAATTGCAAAGGGCTACCTTCCCCTTTGCTTTGAGCATAACCTTCAAAGAGACAGCAGGTCACTCACCTCTTTATTTGAAAGGCACTTAATAGTCTGACAGTTTCTGGCAGAACAAAGTTCACTAGTTTCTGCTTCCCGGGTCAAGAAAAGGAGCTTCTGACCCATTAAGTCCAAGCATTCCAAAACACTGTGAAGAAGTATAAAAGATCAGGGAAGAACAACAGTTTTCCCTAACCTAAGACTTACTTCTCTGTACTTGCACTGTCTAAATAAGGTAGCCACTAGCAACATGTGGCTATTTAAATTAAGATTAATATAAAATAAAATTACAATTCAGTTCCTCAATACGCATTAGTCACACATACTGTACTGTGAGGACCTTACTGGACACCACAGACCTAAACAATTCCATTACTGCAGAAGTCATAATGGACAGTATTGCTCTATATTTAGGGGAAGGACAGATAAACACGAAAAATACTCAAAGCTCTCTAACAAGTTTATACTCTAAGTCTCTGATACATTTATTATGATGTGATGATCAACTCCTTCCAGGCCTGTTTTTTGTTTTTCCCTAATCTTGGCAATACACTAAGGCTATAGTTGATTCTTCTAATCAAAATACCCAGGAGTCTATCATCTTGCCTAATGCTACTCAGTTCACTATATTTCAATGTCTTTCTTTTTGGTAAAAGAGTTATTTTAAGACCAGTCACTACATTTAGAAAATAAGAAAAATAAATAGGTACTATTTAGGGTGGAAGGTGGTATTTTTCCCTCCATGGTTTTTGTGACAGTAGAATGTTATTTATACTATCGGTAAATAATTTTCAATAGACTCAAAAAAGGGGGAAAAATTTGCAGGTTGTCTAAATAAGAAACCAGTATTCTTGTTTTTGTTCTTGTTTAGAACTGAAAAATATTACCTTGTATTTGGCTGATAAACTATTTCTGCTGTATTTCTCAGCTCTTGGCCTGTTGCTAGCAATTCTTGGTGACTAGCTAGTGCCTCCAGATTTAGTTCTGCAATCTTGAAGAAAATAAAGTGGTAAAAATCATCTAATTTCCTGCAAAGCATCTGAGGTTTGAAAATCAAAACACCACAAAGCAAAAAAAAAAAAATCCAAGAAAAACTCACTCAAGTGGTGTTCTCTACTTCTGTAGACAGTGGCTTTGCCATTGCCATAGTCCCAGGTTGGCTTCAATAGCTACCAGATGGTTTCTGACCGTTTAGCCAAGAATGACAATCTGTTACCAGCTGCTGATGTTGTTATATGAATATGGGAAAGGGCTAAGTATAAAGGGATGGCAATTCTGGCTCATCACTGATCCCACAGTCAGTCACTTAGAATTTACTTCTTTGTGAACGTGCCATTTTTGGAAATTATAAAAGAATGGCTTTTATAGCAACAACAAAAAAAGACCTTTTATTGGTTTAATACAAAACCAGTTTATTCTTCCATAAAGTGGAAGACCACTTGGGAGTTGCAATGCAGACAGTGAGATACAAACTACTATCATTATTTATACATATATGTTATAAGACATTTTAGAATGTCTTTCTACCACTGCGACACAAAATACTATTCTGGATGCTTAGGATTCTACACAGACTACCATGTATTTCACAGTGGAGTTATGATAGAACATATCATGCAATGGGACAACCTAGTAAGTTAGAATGCATTGTAACAAGGTATGTAAGAAACTGTCTCCTTCAAGGTTTCCCTCATGTGCTGTCCTAATCTACATCCACTGAACTGCTGCTGAAACAACGGCATGCTCCCCCACCCCAAAAGAGCAAAATCTATGTAGATCTTTCATAATTATTATTACAATTATCAGCATACAATGAGCCACACATTATAGTGCTTAATATATTCAAGGCACTGTACTACTAGCTTTATATAAGATACCTCATTTACCCGCACCAATATCCCACAGAAATGTGTTTCCATTTTACAGATGTAGTAACTGAATTTCCTTGGAGAAATTGACCCAGATTATGTAACTAATAACTAAGCTAAACATAGTACTATCTTTTTTTTCCTTTAAGATTTTAAAGTAATCTCTATATCCAACATGTGGCTCAAACTCACAACCCCCAGAGATCAAGAGTTACATGCTCCACTGACTGAACAAGGCAGGTGCCCTGTACCATCTTTATTTAAAAACAGATAAGCCCAACTTCAGAGACTACATACTTAACTATTACATTATGCTAGTCATACAGGTCTTAATTCTGAATGCTCAGCTTGAATTACACTCCAATTTTTTTTTTAAAGAAAGGTAACAACAGGAAATGATATCTGTGACTATCTGTTCTTGTCTCATAATTTTAAGAAAAGCAAACATACAGGTCAAATATACTAACCTTCCTTGGGCCATACTTAAGGAAATACCGGGCCAATTCAAGGGTTGTTCTAGCATCTTCTGTGGCATCATGACCAAGCCTATCTGGACATTGTATATCCTTCCTGGAAAGTCAAGATAAAACTGACATCCTCAACAGCATTTTCAATGATCGGTTCTTTCAACCACCTCTAATATTCTGGTTATATGTAAAATTTCAGCAATCTGATAATCAGATTTTATCACAACAATCAAGATTACTTTATTCCTAAATGCCAGGAGAATACGTGAAGTGAGAGGCACTGATGATGCACAATGATCAGGAACGGCTTTGTCTACAGCAAGCATAGCATCTGGACAAAAGGCTACCCAAGAGAGTCTCTGGCCACTCCCCAGCGAACCCTTTTACCTCATTCTTCTAGATGTAACTACTATTTAAAGTTACCTTCCAGAAATTTTATATAGGTATTAAATTTTTTCTTGGTCGTTTTCAAAAACCTTAAAAAAGTACAAATGTTTTTGTCTATAAACTTATCTAAATCTAATCTGTATCATACTGATATCTAGGCATATACAGATCTTCTTCTGCATCTCCATTTTATTCTCAGTAGTACTTTAAGATTAAGGTTTCCTTATTAGCACATATAGACCCATCACATTCTTTTAACAATAACAAAGTATTCAATAATACAGATAAACTTATTTGACCACTCCTAGAGAATATATTCAGTTTTGGGCTGTTTTAAACCATAGTATAATGAACATCCTTGTACACAAGTGTTTATGCATAACAGGATACATTCAATATAGGAACATTATGTCTTCAAATTCTGGTTAACTTTTCAGATAGTTCTCTCTAGTTTATCCATCAACTCTTCAGATTGCATGTAAACCCCTTCTGTATTCCCATAATTTCTTTATCTCTGAGTCCTACTTCTCTGGAATTGGGATCCCAGGATTCACAAGAAATGAAAGGAATAATGTTTACAGACATTAAGAGGGAGAACAGAGACCCTGAATTTTGCAATATGCATTAAATAAGAAATTATATGTCAACTTACACAACTTGTCAGGACAATGTTATAATACACAAACAACCTACCCCAAAACAGCTTTGGCTAAGAACTTTAGCTTAAATCTTCTGCCCTGCTCTCTGACATAAAGCAATGATGTATCAATAACATATGGATGTATCATCTGAGGAGGAAAGAGAACAGAATGAGTAGCATCCTATGTTAAAGGAAAAAACAAGTGGACTGGGGGAATAGAAGAACCCAAGACTTTAGATTTGAAATAAAAGGAAAAGGCATATAAACTGGAAAAACTAAATCAGATACTCACTTTCAGTGCTCTGAGATCCAAGTCTAAGGAATGGCCCACTAACACAGCATCAGGAGGAAGTAGTGCTTTTAAATGTCTCTGTACATCTTTGAGTTTGGTTGTCACTGGATTAAGAATCTTCTTTGTGATTCCCGAAAAGCTTTCAATAAAAAACCAGAAATGGACAGGTCAGGATATTAATAGGTTTTCCTCCCTGGAAAGTCATTTCAAAAAGAGTATTTTTAAAAACTAATATATGCTCAGTGTAAAAAGGTTGAAAATACAGATAAGAGGAAATTTAAAATAACCCCAAATCCCATGACCCAGAGATGATCACTGTTTACATTTTAGTAAATATCCTTTCATATTTTTTGATACATATATTCATGTGTGTGGACAGATTTACTTTAAAGATTTACTTATTTGAGAGAGAAAAGAGAACCAGAAAAAGAGAGAGAAAATCCTCAAGCAGACTCCCCGCTGAGCACGAAGCCTGATGCAAGGCTCCATCCCAAGACCCTGAGATCATGACCTAAGTTGAAATCAAGAGTCGGATGCTTAACTGAATGAGCCATCCAGGCATGCCCATGTATATATTTTATTTTTATAAAAATGCAATCATAATGCATGTTATTTTTTAACATGATTTTATCATTTGCCACATATCATTAACAAGTTTTCACATCACTAAATCTATTTCAACGCATCCTTTTAAATGGTTAGAGTATTCCATTATGTGGATTTCATAGTTTAACCAATCCCCTACTTTCAGATGTTTATATTCCCATATTTTTGAAATACTGTGACAAACATGCTTATACATACATCTTTGCCACAAATGACTGTTCCCTAAGAATACTAATTAGGTCTACTAATAAGGGAGGGCAGAAGGCAAGGTGAAAAATACCTGGTAAGGTAGTCCAGAATCTTGTTGTCAGGTTTAACAAGTTCATCCATTACACAGCAGCCTCCTTCAGCAACCAGTGAGATGCGGGTTAGCTCTCTCCCCTTGGATGTGAGGCACTGAAAGACCAGGCCATTGTCAGACTGCTGAACTGTGGAAGCTCTTGCTTGCTCTCTTTATTCACAGTATCTCAACTGCCATGAACTGTAATCTACTGGGGTGCCAGTAACAATGGCACAGCCTTTGCTAACTAGAGAGCCCAGTATGAATGAAATTAAAGCTAGAGACTGCTGAACATTTCATCTAATTGCTCTGAAAAGGATGTGCTCAAGGAAGATGGATGGAAATAACATCATTCATCATCTTACCATTTATTGTTATGACATCCCCGTATTAGCTGAGTACCACAAGAAAGTAATTTTTAATTAGTGCATCTAATGCAATACTTAGCATTCTACATATACCATCTCATAGTAACATGATGAGGTAACTCTCTTATTATCCCCACTTCACAGACAGAGAAGTTGAGAATGAGAGATTACAGAATTTGGCCAAGGTGACAACACCAATAGCCAAGACCAGGATACATACACACTCTGACATTAGACTTGAAAACTTTAGCTCTTAGCCACTCTGTTAAGAAATCAGAGACTGGTACCTGAGTACTGATAAGGGATGCCCTTTGAAAGGAGACTTACTAATGAGACTAAAACACAAAGGGAACTTGAGGAAAATCCTACTTCTTTTCTAAAGATTTTATTTATTTATTTGACAGAGAGAGATCACAAGTAGGCAGAGAGGCAGGCAGAGAGCGAGAGAGGGAAGCAGGCTCCCTGCTGAGCAGAAAGCCCAATGCAGGACTCGATCCCAGGACCCTGAGATCATGACCTGAGGTGAAGGCAGTGGCTTAAACCACTGAGCCACCCAGGTGCCCGAGGGAAATCCTACTTCTGATTGTAAATGTGTAAAACTAGGCAAACCCATGGTAATTGAGTCAAATCTTTAGGGGAACAATAACAAAACACCTGTTCAAAAGACAGAAAGAGTAAACTTATGTAATTGACAGAGATTTGACTAAACATAACTAGTTAGAAAACTTATGTGATATTTATTCTTTTTTTTTTGTGGTATTTATTCTTGATCCTGGAACAAATACCCAAGTTTTCTAAAATGTGAGCAAAAGGGTCTACTTTCAGTTATTTAAACCAAAATAGTGGAACTAAATGCACTGGTTCACTGGTGCCTTAGACTCAAGAAATCACCTACTAGACTCTAGTTTGTAACCCTCCAGTTGAAACATTAAAAGTAGTACTTACCATTTCACAGTCAAGTCCAAAGAGAGGACTGCTGTCTGTCACAGAACCATTACATTTGGTAGGTACAAAGTTTTCACAGTCAGGAAAACCTAGGAGGAAAAGAAATTAAAAATCTGCCTTTAAAACTACAGAAGATAAACATCACTTTAAGATTCATTCACCAAGGGGCACCTGGGTGGCTCAGTGGGTTAAGCCGCTGCCTTCGGCTCAGGTCATGATCTCAGGGTCCTGGGATCGAGTCCCACATCGGGCTCTCTGCTCAGCAAGAAGCCTGCTTCCCTCTCTCTCTCTCTGCCTGCCTCTCCGTCTACTTGTGATCTCTCTCTGTCAAATAAATAAATAAAAAATCTTAAAAAAAAAAAAAAGATTCATTCACCAAGGGAAAACTGAAATACCACATTTGCTGGACATCTTCTCTGTTAGACACTTGAAATATAAAAATTATATGAGAGACAATGTTGGTCCTCAAGTTTTTCTCCATCTGCTCATTTTTATACTCTTGGAGAATACTACAGGCTGCCCTTATAGGGGATAATAGGGCCTAGACCTCTTGGCAGTTACCAAGTAATTTTTCCTCCATACGAGGAAAGAGATTATAACTAAATTGTAGCTGGGGCATCTGGGTGGCTCAGTCAGTTAAACACCCAACTCGATTTTGGCTCAGGTCATGATCTCAGGATTGTGAGATCAAACCCTGCATTGGGCTCCACAATGGATGTGGAACATGCTTAAGTTTCTCTCTGTCCCTCCTCCTGTGTGCACACACACCCTCTCTCTTTCTAAAAAACCAAACCAAAAAAATAAAAAACACCTAAATTTGGCTAAATCCCAAGTCACTGGACCTTTTCATGTAGGCCCTAAAGGAGGATGAATAAAGAATGCAGAAACTACATGTAGTATCTTTCCTTCCTAAATAAAGAAAAAGTAGGAACGAAATTCCACCATAGTAGAGATCTAAAAGGATTTCACCGTAGGCAGGGAGTAATATCCACCATGTGTACCCCTGCACCCAACTCTATCCTTGAGACTTCCCTGAGATCTTTACTCAGAAACACGCTTGCATTTTTTTGGAATCACAGACTGAAAATTCCCTATAGGAACACACCTAAAGGCTTAAGGTACCCCCTCCATTGTGCACCTTTAGTTAATAACAAGGAACATTCAGCACATAGTTCCCAAAGTGTTTGAACCATTGAAGATTCCTACCTTCAGACAGAGGCTTAAACAGTAAAATTACCTAGGTCTTGTGTGACAAGAAACAAAGTACAGTGTGAGAAACTATGATTAGTTTCTATGTCATAGTACCTCAAAACTGCCAACTAATTACAAATAAAAAAATCAAGATATGGTCTAGATCAGAAAAGAGAGGCATCCCCAAATCTGGGAGACATTATACTTGCTGCTCTTATCTAGATGATTAGTAGTAATAATAATAAATAATAACTTTTCAAATGCACTATGTGCCACCCACCCTATGTGCTAAGTACTTTTGTATACATTAATTCATTTAATCCCCATGGCAATCCATGATATATGAGCTATTAACTCCATTTTACAGATGGTATATGAAAATATATTCAACATCATCAGCCATTAGAGAAATAGAAATTGAAATCATGAGATACTGCCTCACACCACCTTAACGAATACAATAAAAAAGACAGAATAACAAGTTGTTCATAAGAATGTACAGAAACTGAAACCCTTATACATTGCTGGACGGTATGTAAAATGATGCAGCTGCTCTGGAAAAAGTCTGATAGTTCTTCAGAAGGTTAAACAATTAGCATATGACCCAGCAATTCTATACCTATGTATATACTTCCCCAAAATGAAAACAGATGTCCACAAAAAAACTTGTACCTGAATGTTCATAGTATATTCATTATAACCAAAATATGGAAATAACCCAAATGTCCATCAAAGCATAAAATGTTGTATATCCATATATAGAATATCTTTTGAATGAAAATAAATGAAGGTGACAGATGGCAGCTACTTACTGAGTACAACAAAATTACAGAGCTGTCAAATCACTATGCTATATACCTGAAACTAATGTAACATTGTGTGTCAACCACCAATACTTCACTAAAAAAAATAATTGCTAGTTAAGTCTTAAAAAAATAATAGGTAGGTAAACTGAAAGATACGAGTTTTCAGATATGGACGGTACCACACATACTATTTTCAAACTAAATTATATATATATGTATATATATATACATATATATCAGATTAAATACATCATCAGATTAAATATATAAAAATACATTTATATATACAAATAAGTAATATATATGTATATATATAAAAACAAATATAAATATCAGATTAAATGTAAACCAACCTTGTAATGGAAAGTGAAATGTTTTCATTTCCTCCTTTGTGAGAAGGCATCTGGTTAAGCCCACTTTCTTAGAGCCATACTTTTGAATAACAGGATCATTCTGCAGGTTGACGCTGACTTTTGAACTGGCAGAAGGTAAAGACCCTGAAATAAAAAGAACAATTAAACTTATGTCAGAATGTGTGTTTAAGAAGGGACACCTGAATGGCTCAGTCTGTTAAGTGTCCAACTTGATTTCTGCTCAGGCTGTTATCTCAGAGTCATGGGATCAACCCATTGGGTTCTGTGCTCAGCATGGAGCCTGCTTATTCCTCTCCCTCTGCTCCTTCACACTCCCCTGCCCACCATCCAGCTTGCACTCTGTCTCTATCTCTTAAAATAAATAAAATCTTAAAGAAAAAAAAAAGAATATGTGTTTAAGAAACCTCAAACGACGTATTTCTCAACTTTGTGTCAGGTAGCACAGTGAAGGTCAAAAGATGTATAAGACCCAGCCCCAATTTTAAGGAGCCTGTACTGTAGTACAGTTATAGGAACACAAAGAGAATATAAGCCTCAAATGGGTTATAATAAAGAAAGCTACAAAAGGGAAAGGAGGAAGAATATACTGGCTAGGGTGGTGAGAGATGGTTCAACAGAGGAAAAGATTAGCTGAGTCTTGAAGAAAAAGCAGAATTTAGATAGTTGGTGTCTTAGACCTGCCCATCACAGTGCCCACCACTAACAGCCCATTCTGGCTAAATTTATTCCACCCCCTAGCCACTTGCTCAACAGGCTGATAACTATTCTTTAAGCAGAAGTGGTCACCAATTAGATTGAGAACGGGAACCTGGCTTAAGAGAGACCCATCTATGGGTGCCTGGATGGCTGTCAGTTGAGTGTCTGACTCTTATTTTGGCTCAGGTCATGATCTCAGTGTCCTGGCATCAAGTCCTGTGTTGGGCTCTGCGCCCAGCATAGAGTCTGCTGGTCCCTCTCCCTCTGCTCCTCCCTGCCCCCTACTCATACTCTCTTTCTTTCTAAAATAAATAAATAAAATCTTTGAGACAAAAAAGAGAGACCCATCTATAAGTAGACCAGTAAGTTGATATTCCCAGCCAAGACAAGCTCAAAACGGACAATGGTAATTAGCTAAGCTGATCAGATTGCTTGCTTCTAAAATCAAACTAGGAAATATAGAGAAGTGACAAGTTAGAAGAGAAAACAGAAAGCAGAGAAGATGCTATGAAAGAGCATTTAGACTCCTGATGGCTTTTTAGTCTATACTGCATCCTTTAAATAATATCCCTCTCACTTAGGATGGCCTGAATAAGTATCTGGTCCTTGCAACTAAAGAAGTCAAAATACTGTAAATAGAAAAGAGGATTCCAGGCAAGACAGAAATGTACAAAGCAAACCTGGTATGATAGTGACTAGACCAACTGAGAATTAAAAAAAAAAAAAAAAAAAAGGTCTGTGTAGGAAACAAGGCTGAGGAGTATAAAAATGAATTGTAGACCACTGCAAATGCCAGACTCAAGAGTTTAGACTTTAATCCTCCAGTATATAATGGAGAGCAACAGAATGTTCCTAAGATGGGAAATGGCATAACCAACCAATAGTATTTAAGGAAGATCAACCTCAAAGATAATGTGGAAAATGAAGGAGAGAAATGAAAAAAAATTTTGCAGAAATTCTGGACCAAGAAAAAAAAGAAAACAAAAAATAAAAAGGAAAAAAGATTAGAGTCTGAATCAAGATAGTCAAAAGCATGGGGGAAAAGGGATATATGAAAGAAACAGTACACAAGAAAAACTGATAGAACACAGTGATAGAATAATTCAATTCAGTCAACAAATTTTTACTAAGTACTTATTATATGCCTGGCATTGTTCTACCCACTTGAGATTCCTCAATGAACAAAATCAACAAAATTCTCCATGAACTGAAACTGTTTCTGAAACAGAAATTCTTTTCTGTTTAAGGTAGTTGGGAAGATGGGACAATAAACAAATATATAATATGTCAGGTAAAGATAAGGACTACAGAGAAAAATAAAGGAGGGAAAAGAGGAGAGGGTGTACTGAGGCAGGAAAAGGATTACTGTCATATATTTTATAATCGGGGAAGACCTCTCTGATAAAGTGACATGTGAATAGATATTCATGGGAACTAAGGGAATGAGCTATGCAGACTGGGTTTGGGGAGCCAAAAGAATTCTAAAATTCAAGACTGTTGGGGTGCCTGGGTGGCTCGGTAGGTTAAGCCTCTGCCTTAGTTCAGGTCACAATCTCAGGGTCCTGGGATCGAGCCCTGCATCGGATTCTCTGCTCAGTGGGGAGCCTACATCCCCCCCTCTCTCTTTGCCTGCTGCTCTGCCTACTCATGATCTCTCTCTCTCTCTGTCAAATAAATAAAAATCTAAAAAAAAAAAAAAAAAATTCAATAGGAAGCAGAGACCTAGAGGAGATAAGAATCACTGACTACTCCTCACCACTTTTTCATGTCTCCTCAATGTAACTACTCAATTATTTCTGAACACACATAAAAAAGCATCACTGAACAATACTTACCTTACTATATCTAATGGACTCTAACAAGTTCTTTTCTATTGCATCACTTACCTGCTTCCCCCCGCCCCCCCAAAAAACAGACAGTTAACTACAACTTTTTTTTTTTAAGATTTTTTATTTATTTATTTATTTGACAGAGATCACAAGTAGACAGAGAGGCAGGCAGAGAGAGAGGGAAGCAGGCTCCCTGCTGAGCAGAGAGCCCGATGCGGGACTCGATCCCAGGACCCTGAGATCATGACCTGAGCCGAAGGCAGCGGCTTAACCCACTGAGCCACCCAGGCACCCCCAACTACAACTTTCTCATGGATACAACCCATTGTTTGAAAAACACTGCCATCATGGATAGTTCTCTTTTAGATGGCCGGCATCTAAACCTTCTGCCTATTCCCCACTGTGGGTAGTATTAAGGATGTCCTTTACATTACTCAAAGGCAAGATCTTCCTTCCCATCTGTGCACTCGTAGGTACAAAGACCCACTGACAGTTTAAAAATTATTCACAGTAATTTCTAAGAATCCAATGTTAAGTGATATGCAGGGATAGCCTTTTCTATCTCACCTAACCAGATGGTTCCTGGGACATGAATATTGGCTATATGGTTCCTGTTCTTTATCCTCCCTAGGTACTTATCCATTTTTTCTTTAAAAACAAAACAAAATAAAACAAAAACAAAAACAAAAAACTGCTCTTCTGTTTAAGGTAGTTAGAATTGACCTTTGTTGTTTGCAAGTATAAACTTGACTGATAAACCCACAGCATATCCATAATGTCTTTTAGAATGAGCAAATCATCAAAACTAGAGTCACAACCATACCTTCCACCATCTTGGATAGATCTCCTGTTGTTTGCTTCTTTTGCAGGCCAATGATATCAGCTAGAAAATTAGATGATGGTGGTGGCAAGCGGAATTTCTGTAAATACATACCAAGTTTTTATAAAAATGCTTGAAAGCAGTTAAAATATTGTCAAAGACTTGCACTTTTATTGTCAGCTGAGTACTAAGAAACGTTTGGACCATAACTATTTGTATTACAAAATGAGGACTGTCTCCTTAATGTGTAAAAGCGACTAGGTAATAATAATGATTAAAAAGAAGTGGCTAAGTAAGTGAAGCCACCTTTATCCCACCCCCCAGATATTTTCTTTGGTTCTGATTACATGCTGGAAACAAAAACAAGCATTACACAAATGTGTAACTCAGAAAAGGAAAGTCCCTTATATTTTTCAAAGCACTTCTGTATCTATTACTTTAGTGGACAGCTTGCCAGCTAGTTAGGACAGATGACACAGCAAAGCTGAAAGGTTGAGATCTCCAGCCTTAGGCTCACCTGTGCTGAAATTCCAGCTCCACCACTTCTAGCTATAACCTGGGCAAGTTACTTAGTTTCCTTACATATAGATGATATTTTTATCTCTCACAGAAGTACTTTAAGAATTAAAGATGATGCACACAGAATGATTGATGTAGGTCCTAGCATGTCTGTAGCCTTTGATAAATGAAAGCAAAAAAGAAAATGGAGACCCAAAGAGATTAGGACTCACCAACTCAAATCCCTCAGAGGTAAATGGATGAAACAGTCCAATAAAGACTGGAGGTGGCTATGGGAAGGAAAACAGGGAGCACATGCCTCTTCTAAAGATGACAGCTGCTATTCAGCTCCAGATACTGTTCTAAGGATGTCCAATTTTGTAATGTTGTCAAGAGGCCAAAAAACACAGACTTACATAGAGTATATAATTTTCAAGAACAACATAGCCCGAATAAAATAGGAATAATCAGCCTATATCAGGAACTATATATAGATTGTAATCTGGTAATAAATATTTTGCCTAAATTATCAAAGAAAATCAGAGGCAAACCTAATCTCAACAGGAGATCTCTGAATCTTAATCTTTCTTGCTTTCTACAACCTCTACTGCTTGTTCAATAAGGTTGCCCAAGAGCATAGTTTGAGACGTGCACTATCTCCGGATGAGAGGACTCAACTCAGGCCCTAATACAAAGTTTTCTTAACTTACATGTCTGAATGCCTTTCGGAGAAATCCAAACTCCAAGTAGAACCTGTAAAAGTGTAGCTGGCTCATTCCCTGCAGTACAAAAACCACCACGCTGTTCAGGTGGTTTTGGTGAAAAAGCTGGCACCAGCTGTTGAAAAATCAAACCAGTACAGCTAAAGGTGATACCATCAAGTCAGTTATAGACGTACAAAAGGGAAGTGTGGGGAAAAAAGTAGTGAACGACAGTTAATGAAATTTACCACTACTCAATGACTGCCCAGCAAAGAACAGCTACTATTGTACAGAATTCAAATAAAGATTTCTTGAGATAATTGTTTATTGCATTCAAATCAATTAGGATAACAAGGGAAACACAATGTATTCAAACTTAAAATCCTATTATGATTTGTTTTAAATTGGGAATAAACTCATTTTACAAAGGCATATCCTCAAAATCCCTAGTTGCTGAGTCCTTCCTAAGCTAATAATCACATGACTAGCTTTAAGAAAGCCAGTTTCAGATAAATTGACACACTACTGGTAATATTTGTTAATGGAGAAGATGGCTTTTGAGGGGCACCTGGGTGGCTCAGTGGGATAAAGCCTCTGCCTTCGGCTCAGGTCATGATCCCAGAATTCTAGGATGGAGCCCCACATCAGGCTCTTTGCTCAGCAGGGAGCCTGCTTCCCTCTCTCTCTCTGCCTGTCTCTCTGCCTACTTGTGATCTCTGTCTGTCAAATAAATAAATAAAATCTTTAAAAAAAAAAAAAGAAGATGGCTTTTGAGTTATCTAGTCAATCTCCCTCAGATAGGTATGTCTGAAAAACTAAAAAGTTTTGTAAAATTTTTATTGGTACATATACAAAAGCAATTTTCTTTAGACATTTAACAGTGGCATTGAAGATATCAGAATAATAATTTGTCTTTGTTTCTTAATGTGGAAGGAACAAAAAAGGTTAACCGGAATTCTTAATCCATGATCATGGTATCTCAATTGGGTCTCCACTAGGGGTTACAAACCAAAATACCTTTAAATGGTGTTGGGAAAGAACACTGAAATGACATGACTGCCTGCTGATGTGTCAGCTGGCCCCAGCACCTGAAGGCTCCTCACCCCTTCTCCTGTCCTTGGAATGTGGGTTCTGCTTATCTTTCCTGATCCCAGAGGCTGCTCCAAGGACACAGCCTTGAGACAGTGATGTGTTAATGAAAATACCTGCATGGTTCATAGGACTGAACCCAGTTAAGGCCTCTACATATACTTTTTTAAGATTTGGCAGGCATGTGTAGGGATCCATTTGTCTTCCTCCTGCCACAGACAAGCCTTATATGCAAGTTCCCTTGGTTTATTAAAACTGCCACTTAGCAACCTGGTGCAGCCTGCCTCTTTCTTCAGTCTCTCCCTACCCTCCAAGTAAGTGTGCTGGGTATCAGTTTAAACCCAGGAAGCTCCCAAGAGGGTTGCAAACCAAAAAGCAGCCAGACAGATAACGTAAATAAGGGAAACAGGCCTTATTTACCAGTAAGTGGTACACTAAAGTATATATGTCCCATCTGTAAGGGGAAGGCTACTATTCAGCTTTGACAAATTGTTGCCATTTGGGAATAGAGGGACAACTGCCAGATCTTAAGAATTTTTTGAAGAGATAAATTATCTGGATTTTAATAAAGGAATTCCCAAATCAAATGTTGGCAACTCCTGCAAAGAAAAAAATGTAGGGGGAGCCTGGGTGACTCAGCTGGTTAGGCATCTGTCCCTTGATTTCAGCTCAGATCATGATTTCAGGGTTATAAGACTGAGCCCCGCATCAGGCTCCACACTGGGATTGCATCCTGCTTGGGATTCTCTCTCTCCCTCCCCCTCTGCCTCTGCTCCTCCTCTACCATTAAAAAAAAAAGAAAAAGTTTAGGACATTCTGTATGGCAAACAAATAATGTCAATTAAGGAATATGTGACCCTCTATACACTAGTTTAAAACCTTGGGTCTATACCCACCATTTAAGTTCATCTCATACCTGGGTTTAGGAACACTGGATTTGCCCAGAACTGCATACTTCAGCAATTCACATAACTGGTCGTGGGTTACTTCACAGTTTTCAGCAAATAAAATGGTAGATAAGCGGGCTTTCTGCAAAGATATATCAGGTCATTAACAATCAAGACTACTGGACCGTCAGGGTGGCTCAGTCAGTCAAGCGTCCAACTCTTGATTTTGACTCAGGTCATGATCTCAGGGTCTTCGGATTGAGCACCCCCGTGTTGGGAATCCCCACTCAGCAGGGAGTCTGCTCTTCTCCCTCTTCCGCTGTCCCTCCCCCGCACACATGCTTGCTCTCGATCTCTCTAAAATAAATAAATCTTAGAAAAAAAATTAGGACTGGGGGTGCCTGGGTGGCTCAGTTTGTTAAGCATCCGCCTTCAGCTCAGGGCATGATCTCTGAGTCTTGGGATCAAACCCCTCAGCAGGCTTCCTGTTCAGCAGGGAGTCTGTTTCTTTCTCTCTTGCCCTCCCACCATTCATTCTCTAATAGATAAACAAAATATTAAAAAAAAATTAGGACTATTGAGAACAGGATTATAGCAAAGCAAATTATATGCAAATATAATACATGCAAATTATATTATATCAAACATATGCAAATTATATGCAAATATAATTAATTGGAGATGAAGGTCTAAAACAACAACCTGTGATATAACATTATTAATATAAAATTTAATAAACATTGGTAAGAAACCTTACTACAGATACTTGGTTACTTGCTAGGGATAACAGAATGAATGAAACATAATTCATGCTCTCCAGTTCATTCTACTAAGAGAAAAGAAATACAGAAATAGGTAATTCCAATACAAAGTGGGTAAGTGCTATTATAAAAGTATAGGAGTAAAGAGACTAACTGCCTTGGGGACTAGAGAGTTTGGGGGATAGCTTCACTGATATGAAAATACTGGGGTTGTCTTGAAAAGGTGGAACATTGTGTCTAAACACGTAATTTTGTTTGGCTGGAACCAAGATGGCGTGTTGCAGAGCAGTAGAGATCTGTGAGTAGAGAAAAGAGGAAGTCAGGTCATAGATCAATGTGGTCTAAGCTAAGGAATCTGACATTATTCTGGGGAAACAGGGAGTTCACTAAAGCTTCTCCCTCCCAAAAAAAGGCCCTAATTCTTTATCTTTATATTATACTGCCCCTACAGAATTAGAGTATACATTCTGTTTGGTAATGAACTCTGCAACCCTCCATCCCCCCAAAATTAGTAAATATCTTTTCATATCAGTTAAATGTAACAAACACCAATTTTAATAGTCCAATTCTCTAAATTTATCTCAACACTTACAATGTATATGAAAAAATTCCCTATTGATGACACTTTTTTAAAAAAAATTATAAACAGTATCATATGCATCCTTTCAAACATTCCTGTGTACCTGGATAAATTCTCCAGTAAGTTCCTGGTCAAAATAAGCACCCTTGAACAACACAGGTTTAAACTGTGCAGACCCACTTATACATGGCTCATTTCTGGTAAATACAGTATAGTACTGTAAATGTATTCTTTTTTTTCCCCAAGATTATTTATTTATTTGACACAGAGAGAGAAGAGAGTGAGAGAGGGAATACAAGCAGGGGGACTGAGAGAGGGAGAAATAGGCTTGCCACTGAGCAGGGAACCCGATGCGGGGCTTGATCCCAGGACCCTGAGATCATGACCTGAGCTGAAGGCAGACGCCTAAGGACTGAGCCACCCAGCTGCCCCAAATGTATTCTCTAATTTATGCTTTTCTTAGTAACATTTTCTCTGGCTTACTTTATTGTAAGAATACAGTATATAATACATGTAATTTACAAAGTATGTGTTAACCACCTGTTTATGTTATCAGTAAGGTTTTTGGTGTACTGGTTACGTGTATTATTGGTAAGGTTTCTGACTTTAAGTAGTTAAGTTTCTGGGGACTCAAAAGTTACACATGGATTTTGGACTGCACAGGGCAGGGAGGGTAGATGGTGCTTTGGCACCCTAATCCCCCATGTTGTTCAAGGGTCAACTATTTAATTGTGACAAGTACTATTAATTTCTGAAAGAATATACCAATTTATATTTACTAATCAAAAATATGGGATTGATAAAGTGAGACTAAGTGAGGTAGGTAGGGTCTATGTGGCAGTGAGTAAATATGGATGCCAAGTATGATAGTCTAAGCCTGAGTGGGGGAAGGAGGGAAGCTATAGGGGAGAGAGCTACGACTAAGAGTAGGAACCCACAGCATACATGCAGAAGGATGGCTCGTTGTGGGGTGTCAAAACCTGAGCCGTATGAAGGCATCCATGCAGTGGGCAGTGGAGAGCAGTGAGGGCTGGTATCAGATATCAGAAAGTATGTAAGGAAAGGAGGGCATCAATACTGAGGGACAACAGTGGCCTGTCACAAGATTCAGAGCCTGAACAGGGTGAGGGTGTCCATATATGTGAAGGATAGCAGCCTGTCACAGTAGTGACAGAAGCATTCACACAGGAGGGTGGCCTGGCACATGGTGCAGGACGACACAGCCCAAGCAAGGAGAAGAGGGTGTGGGAGTGTGGGGCAGTGGCACCATGGAGAACAGGTCAAATATATTGAAGATAATGACAAATCAGATGTCTCACTGAATATAGAAGGAAATTATAAACATGAAGAGAGAAAGCAAGAATGAACCTTGTGGAAACACACTGCAAGTAGAGATTTTAGTATGTATGAATAGAAAAATATTTAAATTGAAAAAAATTTAAATGTAAACATGTATGTGTATGTATATAGGTATACAGATATATAAATTCATATTTCCTAGCTTTCTTTTGGGGATATTGACATCCCAATAGCACTGAGCACATCTAGTACCCAGAACCTTGAGTTTCTAAATGTCATTCTCTACTAAAAAGAACCAAGCATCCCCCCCCCAAAATTCCTGATTCCAGAGCTGGGGCAGGAAAAGCACAGATGAGCCTGGAACACCTTTTTGTAGCAAAAAAGTAAGGAAACGCTCAAAGAATTATGAGGTCATGTGCAAAGGACACAGAAGCTAGCTTAATGTTCAAATATGGGATATTCTGAACATCAAAATAAATATAGTAATGGATTATAACTTACTGAATGAAATAGGCAATGAGTTCATACTAATAAAAAAATGAATTAAAAGTTTAACAAGGAAGCATCTCTCCATAGAATTAGAGAAAAAGAAAACAAGAATGGGACAAATAAAATCATGTACAACCTAACAAAATACAAGAGAAAGAATGTCACTTCTGTGATATTCCTGCCAAACATGTATAACCTGAAATTAATCAATGAGAAACAAACCTAACTTGAGGGACATTCTACAGAATAACTGGTACAGGATTCTTCAAGAGTAGTAAGGCCAGGGGCGCCTGGGTGGCTCAGTGGGTTAAGCCTCTGCCTTTAGCTCAGGTCATGATCCCAGGGTCCTGGGATCGAGCCCCCCGCATCGGGCTCCCTGCTCAGCGGGGAGCCTGCTTTCTCCTCTCTCTCTCTCTGCCTACTGTGATCTCTGTCAAATAAATAAATAAAATCTTTAAAAAAAAAAAAAAGTAGTAAGGCCATAGATGTCAATGAAAAGACTAAAGAATTGTATGGATTGAAGAAGACAAGACAACTAAATGTAACACATGATTCTAGACTGGATCTTATTGCTAAAAAGGGTATTACTGGAACAACTGAGGAACTTGAATGGGGTCTGAAGATAAGATGATAGCAATATATCCATGTTTTTTTTTTTAATTTTGATGGTTGCATTGTGGTTATGCAGCACTGTTTACATTAAACACATACTAAAATATGGGTGGGTGGTCATGGAGCATTGTCAGCAATCACTTTCTGGTTGGGGTTGTTTTTGGTACTGTTTTTGCAACTTTTCTGTAAGTTTGAGATTGTTTCAAGATAAAAGAGTGATGAGATGGTCTATCTCCTTATACTTTTCACCATATTAACCTTTAAAAAGTTGTTTTGCCAATTTGATAGGCAAAAAAAGAATCCCTTTTAAATTAAAAAAAAAATTTTCAAATCACTAATTCCCATTTTACATCCTACAGGTATCCCCAGCTTTCTGAAAGCTTGTGTCCTGCCACTTCCCTTTTACAACAGACCTATTAGCTCTGTGCCTTTCTTCGCTTTTACC
This sequence comes from Lutra lutra, assembly GCF_902655055.1. Lineage (NCBI taxonomy): Eukaryota > Metazoa > Chordata > Mammalia > Carnivora > Mustelidae > Lutra > Lutra lutra. Next base: position 15,910,495 of record NC_062295.1, on the reverse strand, counting down.
TTCAGCATTTGTTTCACAACAAGCCAATTATAAAAGCAGCACACCCCAAGCAGAGTGGCACAGCCAAACTCCTTCCCAAGAACTACACTTAGCCTGAAGCCCCCATAGCTTTGAATTGTGTCTGTGAACATCTGCGCTTTATCTTGATTCTGTGCATCAGTTAGCAAAATCTGTCTTGAGATATGAGAAAACATAACAAAGGTTATTTTGGGGAGTACGGAAACGCTTCCAATCCCCATCACCTCCCCCCACCCCCCCAGCATAAATCAATAAATGCTTCTTTGCTTTACCCCATTTCAGCTCAGAATTTCACAGGACCGCTCTACTTTCCTATAGTAGGGGAAACCTGTGTATAATTTCTATTTATTGTCTGTCTTCGGTCTCTTTACACTGGAACGAAGTAGTAACCTCTTTATTCACTGATGTTCCTCAACTGCCTAGGGACAACAGAAACCTGGTAACTGAAGGGATGGACCACGTATATTTAATTCTCAATACACCGCAGGGATGCTCATCAGCCTTATTATTCCCTTACTGGCGTGGCATGTAAACTGCAGGAGGGCAGGGAATTTTGGGTTCGTGCAGTGGGATATCCCCTGAACTGGGATATATACAGAAGACACAATAAAGCATTTGTTGAGTGAACATTCTTTTGGGGTCCCAAGCACCACACCAGTTTTAAAGAGCCATTATCAGCCCTGAGGTAGGTGGTATTAACATTATCGTTCCCATATTACGGACTGGAAAGCAGGATTCCGAAAGGACAGTGGGTGGATGAGGCTAACCCTCAGCCTCCAGGGCAGGCAGGGCCCGGATGGGGGCTGCAGCGAGGGCTTGCCCCTCCTAACCTCCCCCGGCCGCCCACTTGTGCTCTTCGTTACTCACCTTGGCCTCGGGCTGCCTCTCCTCCAGATCCCGACGGGCTCTCATCGCCTCAGCCGCCCCGACCAGCATGTTCGGGGCCCTCCTTCTCTTCCTGCCCTTCTTGGGGTGCCCCCCGCTCCTCTCCCTCTCGGGATCCATGAGGCTGTGGAGAAAGACCGGCGAGAGCTGAGGAAACGCCGCCTCCGGACGGGTGAGCAGGCGGGGCTTCGACAGCCTACAGCCTTCCTCAGATCCTTTCCTAAATTCAGTGCACAGAGCCCTCCCAACCCTACCGGAAAAGCGAGCTAACTATCCTCCCTGTTCCGCGGCGGAGAAAAGCGCACCGACACCAACGGTTTTACCGTACGCGCTGGAGGCCGGATTCGAAACGGTTCCCCAACGGCGCAAACGCGCCTCCGCCCGTTGAAAAAGAGGGAAAAAGTTGCTGCCAAGACGACTTCCCTGCAAAAAACACTCCCCGCGCCCCCGAGCCCCGAAAACACCGAAGAGAAGCCGGGCACACAGCCGAAGCCGCAGCCGCCCCCACCGCCTCAGTCACAGCCGAAGACGCCGCCGCCGCCGCCGCCTTCTCAGACGCGCCAGGCGTTTGAACGGACCGGAAGTAGTAATTTAACGACTTCCGGCAGTTGGGCTCAGAGGAGTAAGGAGTGCCGGGAATGGCGACCAAGAAGCTTGCGCGGTACGCGAGGGGTTTCTGGGCTGAGGGTGGCTCCTGGTCGAGTGCTGGCGCCCGCAGCCGGCCTGGGAAGTGCGCATCCGCGGTGTCAGCTTTCATTCTCTGCAGCCCAGGCGTCTCTGCCCCGGACTGAAAGGTCTCAGCTTGGATTTCGGTCTCGAGGCTCTCAGGCCGCCCTCTGCGCGAGAGTGGAAGAACCAGGGTTCGGCCTGTGTGGCCTTGAGCCACTGTCAGCCCATTCTAGGCCTCTGGAAACGAACTGGACGTGACAGCGCCTGGTAGGCCGTTCCGAGGTCTCAGGCAGCCCCCCTTCACCCGTCAAGCTGTTCACCCTACCACTTCCTAGTGATCCGTTTAAGTCGTATTGTGATTTATTGTAGCCTTCTCCCTGATTCCTGGTCACGCTGTACACATTTCTGATTTCAAAAGAGCTGTTGTAATGTAGTGGTAAATAGCATGGGTTTCAGAGTTGGTCGATTCTGCTTTCACATACCAAATCTGTGTTCTTTGGCGAATTACTGAATCCGTTTTCTCATCCAAAAAATAGAGGTAGCAACAACTCCTACAGTTCTTAACGATTACATGAGATCACTAGAGCTCAGTGCTTGCTATGTAGTAAGAAATTAGATAAATGTTGGCAGTTATTCCCACCTCCTTCCATTTCCCATCACAGGTCTTAAACAAACAAAAAACACAAAACGACAACAGGAAGTGTCGCCTAGTTAAGCTTGACCTGTTCCTCGAAGTAGTTGTCTTACTTAACACCTAAGGAAGCTCATCCCTTTCTGTGAATTCAAGTATTGCCTTTGCGGATCCTTTGTCATATATTACCTTATAGTAGTTTACCATGGATGTCTCCTTTCTTCACCCAGCTGTAATTTTGAGCTCCTGGAAGACTGGATCTTCACTATCTCCTCAGAACTGGTCTGTGCACATAGTAAGGGCTTGAAAAATGAAAAGGCAGAAATAAGCTTTTCAATGCATCTTTACCTCTGCAATCACTCACGTTCCTCAGTATTTACTGTCAAATAAGGAAAGCAAAAGGAATTACTCTTAAGTTTGCAAATATGAACTTTGAGGCTCATGCAGGTAAAATGACTATTAAAATTTAATGACTGTTAAAATCAAAAGAGATTTTGGCAGTCAATATAAGAACCAAGGTCTTCTGTACTCCTGGGGCAAATAATACATTATATGTTTATAAAAATAATTAAAAAAAACAACAACAAGGTTGTCTGCTCTCAAAGTTGTTCAATTTCCAGTCACTCACATTAATTCATTAATAATGAGGGTTATAACATTAGTTTGTTAGCATGTTCAAACAGGAGTGTGAATGCTTTTGTTGAACATACTTGGTTGTTATACATTTTAGGCAGCTTGGATTAATTAGAAAAAAGTCAGTTGCACCAGCAAATGGAAATCTAGGAAGAAGCAAATCCAGTAAGTATTGTGCTTCATTTCTTTACATTTTGTATCCTTGCACTTTTAACACTGATAAACTATAAGGACACCCTTTGTTTTGCAGAGCAGTTGTTTGACTACTTAATTGTCATTGATTTTGAGTCAACATGTTGGAATGATGGGAAACGCCACCAGAGCCAAGAAATAAGTAAGTCTGGACTGCCAGTGGCCAAAGCTAGCCCAAGAGGAGTCACTGTAATAGATATAAAGTAGTCAACAATTAGTTTAAAGGAAATAAGATACCCTATGAATTGGTAGTTTACTATAAAGCCTGACTTGACAAAAAAAGAACAAAAATCTAACATCTAAAAGTATATAAAATTATTTTAGAATTTCATACAAAATCTCAATTGTATAGGGACAGAAAAAATACCTTTGCTAAAAGAAATACATTTTAACTTCCATATGGTCTTAATATTTAATTGTGGAAATATATTCAAGAGTTTTAAATAGATATAACTTTAATATTCTGATTTAGTCTTTGGTACAATTTTATTATAACTATTATATCACACTGCTTTGGTCATTTTAATATGCTTTGACTGAAATAGTGACTGTCTAAAAATGCTATATGATGGTTAAATATGTTTAATTTAGAGTGATGACCGCATTAATTTAACAATTATGTATTCAAGTGTCAATTGAATTTTTCGTGTAGTTGAATTTCCAGCTATATTGCTGAACACATCAACTGGGGAGATTGAATCTGAGTTCCATGCTTATGTTCAGCCTCAAGAACATCCAATTCTTTCTGAATTTTGTATGGAACTAACAGGCATAAAACAGGTATGCCCTTTTCTTTTCCCTACCTCTCTTCTCACCCTGCCACCCCCCCAAAACAAGAAAGTATGATGCAAATATTAAAGTTCAGAAATCAGGGGCGCCTGGGTGGCTCAGTGGGTTAAAGCCTCTGCCTTCGGCTCAGGTCATGATCCCAGAGTCCTGGGATCGAGCCCCACATCGGGCTCTCTGCTCAGCAGGGAGCCTGCTTCCCTCTCTCTCTCTCTGCCTGCTTCTCTGCCTACTTGTGATCTCTCTCTCTCTGTCAAATAAATAAATAAAATCTTAAAAAAAAAAAAAAAAAGAAAGAAATCAGGGGCACATGGGTGGCTCAGCTGCCTGAGTGGCTGGCTCTTGATTTCAGCTCAAGTCATGATCTAGAGGTCCTGGGATCGAACCCCGCATCAGGCTCCAACTTCAGTAGGGAGTCTGTTTTAAGAGTCTCTCTCCCCGGGCGCCTGGGTGGCCCAGTGGGTTAAAGCCTCTGCCTTCGGCTCAGATCATGATCCCAGTCTCCTGGGATTGAGCCCCACGTCGGGCTCTCTGTTCAGCGGGGAGCCTGCTTCCTCCTCTCTCTCTCCCTGCCTCTCTGCCTGCTTGTGATCTCTCTCTGTCAAATAAATAAATAAAATAAAATCTTTAAAAAAAAAAAAAAAGAGTATCTCTCCCTCTCCTCACCCTGCACATGCTCTCTCTCCCTCTCTCTCTAAAAATAAATAAATCCTTAAAAAAATAAATAAATAAAATTCAGAAATCAGTTTTTAAAAGAAAATAAAAAGTATATACCATTTGAAATTAGATTTATGTACTGTTAGAAATAATGTTCCCTCCAGAACTCTGTTGGAATCTTTAAAAATTAGATAGAATAGTGTTGTAAAAATGAATATCAAACTTATTTCATGGAAATTAAATTAATTTCATGGAAATCAGTCAGGATTTAATTACTATGTTCTGTGTGATTTAGGTAGAGCAGCCTAATTTTTCTTACCTTGCAGAGTTCTAATCATTATATTATCTCTCTTCCATGTGTTTTAGCATCTTTTTCTAAATTCTGGCAGTCAGAAGCTCTTTTTTATTTTATTTTATTTTTTTATTTTTACGTATTTAGTTGACAGACAGAGATCACAAGTATGCAGGGAGGCAGGCAGAGAGAGAGGAGGAAGCAGGCTCTCTGCTCCGCAGGGCTCGATCCCAGGACCCGAGCCGAAGCCAGAGGCTTCAACCCACTGGGCCACCCAGGCGCCCCTAGAAGCTCTTTTTTTTTTTTTTTTTAAAGATTTTATTTATTTATTTGACAGAGATCATAAGTAGGCAGAGAGGCAGGCAGAGAGAGAGGGGGAAATAGGCTCCCCGCTGAGCAGAGAGAACCCGATGCGGAGCTCAATCCCAGGACCCTGAGACCATGACCTGAGCCGAAGGCAGAGGCTTTAACCCACTGAGCCACCCAGGAGCCCCCCCCGCTTTTTTTTTAAGATTTTATTTATTTGCGAGAGACAGAGAGAGAGAATAAGTTGCGGGGAGGGGCAAAGGGAGAACCAGGGGAACAAAGAGCCCAATGTGGGACTTGATCCCAGGACCCTGGATTATGACCAGTGCCGAAGGCAGATGCTTAACCAACTGAGCCACCCAGGTGCCCAGAAACTCTTCTTTTTTGCATGCCTCTATGGTGCTTAATTTTGTGCTAATGATGTATTCAATAATTATGGAATTCGATTGTTAAATTCAGATTTTGTGACTTTACTCAGGCTCAAGTAGATGAAGGAGTCCCTCTGAGGATTTGCTTATCTCAATTCTGTAAATGGGTTCAGAAGATTCAGCAACAGAAGAAAATTATTTTTGCTACTGGGATTTCAGATCTGCCTAATTCCGAAGTAAAATTATGTGCATTTGTTACTTGGTCAGGTAAAAAAACAAATTGTATCTATCAATCATAAATGAGTGGAATAACCACTGTGAATTCTTTATCTGTAGTAAGAATTGTACTTGTTAACCTCTTAGGCCTTGAAAAGAAATCTCAGTGCCTAACAGATGTTAACCAAGGAAAATAAATTTATTCATATTTTTCAAATTTTACCATCCTGGGATACTTTAAAATTTTTTAAGACTTAACCCTAAGAATTTTTCTAGATTGTACCTCTTTGTTTTTCTGGCTCCAGGCAAAGATGATTTAGTGAAAACTCTTATGCTACTTTCTACAACCTTGAATTAAAAGTCTTCATTCCACTCACATCCTTTGCTTTATACTTTCATATTAGGAAAAAATGGGCCATTTAAGTAGATCTTTTGTATGCCTATGATACAGCATTGCAATTAATAGTCATTGATAGCAAGGCTGTGCCATTGTTAGTCATATTTTTGGTTTTAGGTTTCTATAAGATGTCTGGTTTCTCAATTACGTTAGTATTTTCTAGAATGTTGAAAGCAGATAACCTTCTCCAGGCCTTGTAACTTGATACCTTACTCTTCTTTCTGAGATACTCAGTGTTTTTAATTGGGTGTTTAAGGAATCGTTTTGAGACTTAGTTACCAACCTAATTTCTTAATAGTAAATTATGTAAAGTGAATAATTGTTAGATATTAACAGCAAATAAATTCTGTTTCGTTTTATATAGTATATTGTTATAGTATATACAGTATAGTTTATATTCTCTATATAGTACATATTATACTTTGGTATATAGTATGTAATGATAGTATATACACATAAAATGTATATAAATTTGTATATAAACGTGTCATTTTTAAAATTTATTTTTTTAAGATTTTATTTATTAAAAAAATAAAAATTAAAAATTAAAAAAAGATTTTATTTATTTATTTGACAGACAGAGATCACAAGTAGGCAGAGAGGCAGGCAGAGAGAGGAAGGGAATCAGGCGCCCTGCTGATTAGAAAGCCCGATGCAGGGCTCCATCCCAGGACCCTGGGATCATGACCTGAGCGGAAGGCAGAGGCTTTAACCCACTGAGCCACCCAGGCGCCCCTAAATGTGTCATTTATATAAATATTATATTCTATGTGTTATTTCTTTCTAAATCTTACATAATATTTCAGCCTTTTATTTATAAATGATTTATATTTATATTTACATATTTATATTATATATTTTATATTATATCTTATATATTTATATTTTATGCATAAATATAAATATATTGTTTATTTATTATATTTATTTATATTATATATTTATAGTATTAAATTTATATTTATAAATATAAAAACTGCTGGCATCATTGAATTTGTTCTATTTTAATATACTTAATGCAGACTGGGACCTGGGGGTTTGCCTGGAGTATGAGTGTAAAAGAAAACAGCTGATAAAACCCATGTTCTTAAATTCTTGGATTGATCTCAGAGTAACTTACAAGGTAAGGGTCAAAAATGGGGGCATAGTCACTTTCCTTCTATGGAAAAATGATTAAACTTCATCCCATGCAAGGGTATAGGTTACTATAAATAAATATTTTTTTAAACTTTAAACTTTCACATAAATACATTTTTTTGAAGATTTTATTTATTTATTTGACAGAGAGAGATCACAAGTAGGCAGAGAGGCAGGCAGAGAGGGGGAAGCAGGCTCCCTGCTGAGCAGAGAGCACGATGCGGGGCTTGATTCCAGGACCCAGGCATCATGACCTGAGCCAAAGGCAGAGGCTTTAACACACTGAGCCACCCAGGCACCCCCATAAATACATTTCTTAAAGAAGGTAAAAATGACAACAAAATAAGCATATTCCAAGTCTAATAGAATGAAAAATTATGAAAAGTAAGTGGTTAATACATAGTTTTTCTTTTTTTTTTAATACATAGTTTTTCTAATAGTAACTTTTTTTTTGATATGTTTCTTTTATTTGGTTAGATTTTCTATAGAAGAAAACCAAAAGGACTGAGTGGTGCCCTGCAGGAAGTGGGAATAGAATTCTTAGGACGAGAACATTCTGGTTAGTATAAATTGAAAGTAATTTTATTATGTAAGTTTTCTTACTTCTATAGTCTTTCATATGGATCTCGTATTTTTGGTAATGTCATTCAATTTTATTATGTAAGTTTTCTTATTTCTATAGTCTTTCATATGAATCTTGTATTTTTGGTGATGTCATTAATAAGGAGTATCCTTTCAGGCTAAAGAAGTTCCTAGTCTATAAAAAAAAAAAAAAAAAAAAAAAGTTCCTAGTCTATACAATTCAAAGATGTCTGACTTTCAAATTATACTACCATAACGTAGTATAAGATAAAGACTGCCATCTAGTGGCTTTCTGGTTGCTAAAAAGAATGAGAATTAGCTAAATCAGATGGAGATTAAACAAACGCCCAAATTAGTGAATTAGTGAAAAAACTGAATAAGACCGTTAGATTACTCACAAAGCGTGGTCCCTGCAGAATGTTGCTTGCATTTTTTTGAACTGTAACAAATTTTTATCTCCTCTGTAAATGTGGGAGATCTTGTCTTTTGTTGGTAAGCTTGCCACAGCATTTGCTAGTCCAGTTTATCATAATTAAAATTAGTAGATGATAGTAAAACTAATAGTATGTTTCAATGTTAATTATGATTTCTTATTTTTGCTATATTTCTTTACACTGTTACTATTAAATTCAGTGTTTGTTATCTATTTCCTCAGGGTTGGATGATTCTCGGAATACTGCTCTGCTTGCTTGGAAAATGATCAGGGATGGTTGCTTAATGAAAATTACAAGGTCCTTGAACAAGGTTAGTGGTGTCTTGCCTCTTTATCCTGTCATCTCAAACTCCAGAAGTAATCGTAGGTTCATTGAAATATAGATATCATGTGTGGAATCCTTGATAAATCAATGAATGATGACATTTTTCTTTTTTGTCAAATCATATAATGTGTACTAAAGAGATTATGAATGCATAGTTTCTAAAGCTATTGGATTTGTCTGTGGAATCATAGGTTCCCACTAAGAAGAATTCCAGCGTTTTCACCAGAAATTTGAATACGAATCAAGTTGAAGAAAGGTCAGCCTGCAACAGTAGCATTCAGGGTCTGAGCATATATGATAGGGAGCCTAAAAATACAGTAAATTCTCATGAAAAAGTTCAAATGAGGTCAGTTGGTGTAAATTCTCCTCTAAAGGTACAGCAAGATCAGTTCCAACTAAAAAACAATGTAAAAGCAGCTCTTCATAATGCCAAAAGCTATTTATCTCTTTTCAATACAAAGTCCTCTACTTCTGTGGAGCAGTTGCCGTCTGCCAACTTGAATACACCTATGCAGAAGCACATAAGAAACGAACACCTTGCATTTAGTACCAAATCTAAGTCTTCAGCAATTGGTTCAGAATTGGTACTTGTATCAACTACCATTTCATCTGTTAATCATGTTTCTGATATGGAAATGAGTTCTGCTCTTGATTGTTTACCTATGTTGGCTGATTGGGAGGATGTAGCTTTACTGCCAGCATCTCAGCCTGAGCAAAGTATAGATTATATACCTTCCATTAGTGACTCAAACTTAGATACTTCATTTAATTCTATAGAAAGATTAATGGTTTTAAAAGAAGGCACAGAAGAAACCCCTCAAAAATCTGGGACCTCTAAGTCTGTCGTATATAAGAGTCCACATACTACTATTTATCATGTGGAAGAAGCCAAAGATCCAGATTCAGATGTTTCTGACTTTAAATTACCTGAATGCAAATCAAGTAGCTTCAACAGTGTTAATGCCACTATGTCTCATCCTTCAGTTTTGGGGAAATACCCCCACCTTTCAGGTAGTACTAAAAGGAATATATCCAGTCCTCTATCTTTCCCGCCAGCAAAAAAACAGACCCTCATTGTTCATGAAGAAAAATCTACATCATCTGATGGCTCCCCAGTGAGAAATTGTCCCCGGAAGGTCCTCCCCTCTATCTTAGCTTCTACAGTTAACCTACAAGAGCCTTGGAAGAATGGGAAAATGACACCTCCTTTATGCAAGTGTGGCCGAAGATCTAAGAGACTTGTTGTTTCTAATAATGGACCAAACCATGGGAAAGTTTTCTATTGTTGTCCAGTTGGGAAATACCAAGAAAACAGAAAGTGTTGTGGTTATTTCAAATGGGAACAAACACTTCAAAAGGAAAGAGCCAACAGCAGAGTTCTGTCTCATTCTCCAAGGGGACTCACTTTTAGTTCCCCAGAAGTAAGCCATATATGTAACAGAAATGTAAATTTTTCTAAAAATTCATTGAGACTCAGACCTTCAATGAGGAATTGATAAACTTTCTCTACATTGAAACTATGTTTTTACTTTAATTTGATTTTTTGTGTGATAAAGAGAAAAAAGTATATAGGGCTACAAGTTATGGGGACTTAGCATATCTTGAGTTCTATAGACTATATTGGGGCTATTATACACACACACACGTACATACATACACACACACTGTAAATAGAGAAAAAAATCAATTTCACAGTCTTCTAATTTCATCAGTTATCTAACATGTGTCTTCCGTTCATGTATGAATCCTGATTGTTCCTTTAATTTCCAAACATCATGAGTATTCTGATAATAGTTTACACTGTTTTATTTTTATATATTAACACTTGCCAAATTTATCATACTTTTTTGAAGAACCACTAATTAAATATTTTGTATACTATATTTGATTAGATACAAGCAACAGTAGTATGGTGTTCTTCTTTTAGTTAGACCCTGAAATGAATTTAAACTATTTTTAAGTTACTTGAATAAAAATGTGACTAATAAAAATCCCTAGCCTGTTTTCAGGTAGATACTTAGACTTCGAGAATTATGATCATCATCTAACTGATATTTTTATTTTTCTAAAAACTTTTATAATAAGTTGTTTAGTTTTATTTCAAAACTTGAAGATTTGTTCTGATTTGTATATCAATGAGTCAGAAGAATGATTCAACCAACAGGTCAGAAATTTGATTCGGATACTATATGCTTTAAAATTTTCTTAGCAATTGATGGCATTGTTTTCATATTGCCAAAATCATAAGAACCTTGACACTAATGCAGAGGAATTTTATTCTAAATAAATATTCTACACATTTTATTTCAGAATTCAGCCTCTGATGTTATACCCACAAGATATTTTATTTTACTTTTTTTAAAGTTTTTTTTTTTTTTAAGTACTCTACACCCAATGTGGGGCTCAAAATTAGAACCCTGATATCAAGAGTTGCATTCCCGACTGACTGAGCCAGCCAGGTGTCCCAACCACAAGATATTTTAAATCAACAACTTACAAATATATTACCACATTTGTCATCACCTCCCTATACTCTTGTGGTTTTGACAGAATCTTTGTTTTATAGATACTGTGATAAATAATAGAACAGATTTAAATTGTTTCCCATTCTTTCTTCCTCAGTTCATTTCTTTTGATCTTCCCGCTGATAGTCTTTGGCAGCTCTTGAACAAATTCCACCTGTTAAGATCAAGGGAAAAAATTAGCCCAGAAGTTTTCATCTTTAGACAAAGTAAGTTATATAGCAGTTATTATCTCTAGATGAAAGAATTAGGACACCCATTTGGGTCAGTGTTGGTTGGTTCTATCTATAACCAGTGTTATTGAGGAGATGTCGCTTAGTATTTAGAATTTACTACAAGTCCAGTAAGCCAAATGACCCAGCAAATTATGTCAAGAGATTCATTTTAATCTCAAAGAGTCTGATTCTTATCCATGTCATTAGTTCAGTTTAGAATATTTGGTGTAGCATGTTTGAGGAGAACATTTATTAAAATTAAAAAAAAAAACAGCTGAAATTTGTCAGAATGCTAAGCAAATTGTCATCATAATTAGAATACCTACCTTTCTGGGATATTTGTAAGGTGCTGTAGTTTTTTTTACATGCTCCTGAATCTCCTTTTTTAGTTGTTCTTGATCATGTGACATGTAATCAGGGGCCAGAACAATAAAAGCCTTTACTACCTGCAAAAAATATTTGAAACACCAGGAATATGAGTTGTATATTTTTATGTTTCTCTAACTGGGAATCTAAGTGCTTGCTGGGGTGGGCCAGAAGGCTTCATAGTGTTTAATCCCAGCTCTGTGCTCTTAAGTCAGCCAGTTTGAGTCTCATAACTCTTGTTCTGTAATACAAGAGAGTTTCTGGGACCTCTGCTTTGTTAATGATCTTAATGAATTAGAACTTTCTCATCTAACTACATCTTGAACTCTGCCCTCTGACCTGCTTCTGTTTCTGAGCTGTCTTTGCTCTTGAGCTCTTACCTCATCTTTTATCTCCTTCAAGAAAATTTCCCTTTAGAAAAAAAAACATTTTCCTTTTAGGAACTCAACAATGCACTAAGCACAGCCTTTTGGGTAACATACTTAGCCTGGTCTAGCCTAGTTTCTAGGTCCCTACCCTCATTGTGGCCCTTATAAAGAGTATTCACACTGAGTTTGCTGTATCCTTGTTGAAGGGAACAGTTCATTCAGGCTGTGCACTCTTCATTCCAGAGGTACTTATGTTGATAATAAGGTTGTGAAAATTCCAGCAGACACTTTGCTATTACTCCGACCAATTTACCTGACCTTGAGGAACAAGAGTAGAAAATGGTGGTGGTCTTGCTGTCTACTTGGCAGAAGACAGGGAGGACTTCATCACTTTATGCTCACAAATCCTGTTCTCAAAGTTCACTCTTCTTTGAAATGTTTTGGAAAATCCTGCCCTGCCCAGAGTGTTTAGACATTCTATCTATAATTTTATCATACCCATTTTTTGATATTTCATAAAATGTTTTTGTGTTTATACTGGCTCTTCTGCTTTATCAATAAAAAAATTTAACCTTGCTAGAGGTGACTCATTCAGAGGTAGATTATTTTAAGAAATAATGTTTGTAATTATTGGCTTGAATATTGATGACTTCTACACTTTGGATAACGTCCACTGTATCTTTGTAAAAGTTTTTTTTTTTTTTTTTTTTAAGATTTATTTACTTATAGAGAAAGCACACCCATGCACCCAGGAGTTGTAGGAGGGGCAGAGGGAGAGAATCTCAAGCAAACCCCACACTTAGTGCCGAGCTCAACTTGGAGCTCAATCTCATGACCCTGAGATTATGACCTGACCTGAAATCAAGAGTTAGATGCTCAACTGTCTAAGCCACCCAGGTGCCCCTATAAAAATCTTTATAAACCAGGGCACCTGGGTGGCTCAGTGGGTTAAGGCCTCTGCCTTCGGCTCAGGTCATGATCCTGGGGTCCTGGGATTGAGCCCCACATCGGGCTCTCTGCTCAGTGGGGAGCCTGTTTCCTCCTCTCTCTCTGCCTGCCTCTCTGCCTACTTGTGATCTCCGTCTGTCAAATAAGTAAATTAAAAGAAAAAAAAAACCCTTTAAAAATCTTTATAACCGTTACAGAAGATCATAAATTAATATGGAGTGCCCTAACATGATGAAGAGCATGACAGCTCAGAAACAGAAGGTTCAAATCACACTTTGTTGTGTAATTTTGGGAATGTTAGGATACCTCTCTGTGCTTGTTTCCTTCTCCAAAAAGAGAGGTTGTGAGGATTAAATAGGGCCTATACAGGCCCTGTGTAGGGCTTAATAATACCTGGAACGTCAGAAAAAGTCATCAGAAATATTAGGTATTAGTTGTAGTAGTATTAGAAGTACAACAATTTTTTTTTTTAACTAAAATCCTTAAGTTGGCTTCAAAGTTTCTCTAAAATTCTCTGCAAAATGTTGCATTTTTATAAGAGTCTATAGTTGTGCCATTTAATATGGTAGCCACTTGTAACTTTAAACTTCATTAAAATGAAATAAACATTTTCTAAGTCATACCAGCCACATCTCAAGTGCTTTATAGCCATGTGTATTGTATCAAATGGTACAGATATAGAATATTTCCATCATTGCATAAGTCCAGTAGTGACCTATGGCCTTCAAATTACAAAGAACATTGTGATCCTACTGGTGGAGTTAAGAGTGAAAGGGTAAACTGCAGTAATCACAGAATCAATTCCCTGATCTATGGAATATTGGAGGCCTTGCTTGGCAAAGGAGACCTGAAGAGTAGCATGGAACCTTTAAACCCAAACTACCCTGTGATCAGCCTCAGTAAGAATGAGCTTTCAAGCGTATATACGACTCTTGATCTTGGGATCATGAGATGAACCTCTCACTGGGCATAGAGCTTGCTTTAAAAAAAAAAAAAAAAAAAAAGGGAATGAGCTTTCAGGACTCTCTTATTCACAGCTTATTTCCTGAATCTTCCACCCATCCATGTACCCAGCCTACTTCTGGTTGCCTTAGTTGCTATCTTTTTTTTTTTTTAAGATTTTATTTATTTATTTGACAGAGAGAGATTACAAGTAGGCAGAGAGACAGGCAGAGAGGGGTGGGGAAGCAGGATCCCCACTAAGCAGAGAGCCCGACATGGGGCTCAATCCCAGGACCCCGAGACCACTACCTGAGCAGAAGACAGAGGCTTTTACCCACTGAGCCACCCAGTGCCTCTTTAGTTGCTATCTTTGACCTTCCTTCCACCCCCTGATACCTGATGCTGGCCTAGCCTCCTCAGCTACACTAGAGACCATGTTGGTTTCCAGACCTGGGTAATAACTTAATACCATCTAGCTGATATCTGGCATCCTATCCTGCTGTGAGCCTGGGTTGTTGGCATTCACACCATCCCTCTATGGAAGGATACAAATTCCTTATAGATATTTTCAGTCTTATTTGTAGTAGTTCTTTCTGACTACCATATTTACTAATGACTGTCTGACTTGGAGTTAGTCAGTCATTTGGGTAATTCTGTTTCAGTGAACTGCTGAAAAGTATGTGTTAGACTGCCAACAAATTATAAAATGGAGATGAATTTTTTTTTTTTTTTTTTTTTTACCTCTCCCCTGACGGGGTCTGGGCTGCTGACAACAGCAGCCTCTACAACAGCAGGATGCTCAATCAGGGCACTTTCCACCTCAAATGGTCCAATTCTGTAACTGTGAAATAAAACATATAAAGGTGAGCAGCAGATCCACTCCAGAACACCAATGATCAGTTAATGTAGACATATACACAGATGAAAAATTACCCAGAGGACAATATGATATCATCTGCTCTTGCAACAAACCAGAAATAGCCATCTTCATCCACATAGCCCCTGTCCCCAGTGAGGTAGAAATTGCCTCGTAGTGTTGAAGCTGTTTTTGTAGGATTATCCTGTGAAACAAATAGAATTTTGTTAGTATTACTGTGAATGTGATTCTTCTATTCAGTTGGAATTTTAAATGTTTAAGGGAGGGGAAAAAAAAAGTCGTCTCTTTGAGAAGACTGGGAATGAAGAGGTACCAGCACATGAAATAAAGATGAAATTCCATTGTTGCCCAGTCAAAGAAAGGTAAACTATAGTTACAAAGACTAGGCATGCTGCCATCCTGACAATTTTCTTTTTTAAAGATTTTATTTAGGGGCACCTGGGTGGCTCAGTGGGTTAAGGCCTCTGCCTTCAGCTTGGGTCATGATCCCAGCGTCCTGGGATGGAGCCCCACATCGGGCTCTCTGCTCCACGCAGAGCCTGCTTCCTCCTCTCTCTCTGCCTGCCTCTCTGCCTACTTGTGATCTCTGTCTATCAAATAAATAAAATCTTAAAAAAAAACAATAAAAGGGGCACCTGGGTGGTTCAGTGGGTTAAGGCCTCTGCCTTCAGCTCAGGTCATGATCCCAGGGTCCTGGGATCGAGCCCTGCATCAGGCTCTCTGCTCAGTGGGGAGCCTGCTTCCCCCTCTCTGCCTGCCTCTCTGCCTACTTGTGATCTCTGTCTGTCACATAAAATCTTTAAACAATAAATAAATAAAGATTTTATTTATTTATTTATTTAGAGAGAGGGAGATAGCAAGGGGGGAGCACGAATGGGGTTGGGAAGGGCAGACACAGAGGGAGAAGGAGACTCCCCGCTGAGCAAAGTTCCTGAGACATGGGGGCTTGATTCCAGGACCCTGGGATCATGACCTGGGCTGAAGGCAGATGCTTAATTGACTGAGCCACCCAGGTGCCCCTTCTTTTCTTTTTTAAAGATGTTTAAAATTTGAGGGAGAGAGAGAGTGGCGGGAGGGCCACAGGGAGAGGGAAAGAATCTTAAGCAGATCCCATGTTGAATGCAGAGCCCAATGCAGGGTTCATTCCCGTGACCCTGGGATCACAACTTCAGGGGAAACCAAGAGTTGGTTGCTTAACCAACTGAGCCACCATGTGCCCCCCTGAGAATTTTCTTTGATGGATCACTAAACACTGCAGGAGTTGAGGATCCAAGGTGTGGGGTAATTAAGTCTTTTGGGTGGTTAATACCTAACACTGGGAGGAAAAGAGAGAGGTGAATACTCAGAGTTAAAAGAAAGCACCAGCACCTAATAAAGAATAAACTTTGCTTTTACATTTTGTAATGTAGAACTGGTTCTGTAACTTTGGTAGGAGGAAACAAGGAAGTATTGTTGTATTATGTAAAATTCATGGACAAGTAGGGATGCCTGGGTGGCTCAGTCAGTTAAGCATCTGCCTTCGGCTCAGGTCATGATCCCAGGGTTCTGGGTTCTGTCCCTGTTTCTCCCTCTCCTCTGCCTACCGCTCCCCCTGCTTGTGCTCTTTTTATCTCTGTCAAATAAATAAAATATTTTTAAAAATTTTTAAATTCACTGATAAGTAGAACCCGGACCTTTGATTATATCAATGTAAACTTCACTATAATATGTATACTTCCATCATAGATGAAAATAGGTTTGCAAACAGTAGGGAACTTGGAAGGCCTCTAGTGAAAGACATTTCTTAATCTCACTGCCCCATTTTCTATCCCTCTCACTCAAGAAGGGAGACTAAGCAGATTTCAGGAAAATGATTAGGTGCTGTTTTACTGTGTAGAGGATGAGTATATACAAAAAGGCTGTCTTTCTAGGGCTCCCTTCTCTTACCTTCATGAGCCTGGAGCAGTGATCTAGCCTTGCGAGAACAAGCATTTGGATGTTTCTTTGATTTCCTCTCTGAGGAATTAATATTCAGGACAATGAATCTCTCAAGATATGTCTAAGTACCTATCCTGGCTGTGTTTTATGGCAAATAGGGATCATTACCAAGCACTTTTGAGAAATAAGTAGGAAATAAAAGGTTATTTAATAAGTCTCTTACTATATAATGAGCAAAAAGGCCAAATGGTCGGTTAGGTAGAACTTGAATGCCAATATCTCCTTCTTGTCCAGGAGGTAGAACATTGCCATTTACATCTAAAATCTAGGATAAAATAGAACAATTGATTTAAGGAAATGTTTATGTAAGGTGCATGTTAAAAATTTTACTTTGCATGTTTTGTATTTTGCCATTTAAGAATGCAGACTTCCAAAAAAAATTTAAGTATACTTTAAATTCTCAAGAGAAATGTATTTATTTAAATTCTTAGTGCAAAATACATGATAAAATGCAAGTTAGCAAAATATAAAGAATAAAAATCATCTTTAATTCTATCTAACAATAATCTCATTTTTGGTCATATCTTTTGAGACAATATAGAGATAGGAAAAAATAGGATCACTTTATAAATACACTGTTTTACAACCTTCTTTTATCATGCAGTATGTCTTGGTTGTCTTATTCTCAAGTAAATATTTCATTACTGGTTTACAAACGTTGTTTAACTATGGAACAAATAAAACCTTACTTCAGGAACCCAATATAAGTAAGCAGAGAAAGGGGAATGTTCTCTGGTTGAAACACTGCTGAGTATGCCAGAAGCCTTGTTTTCTTACCTTTTCCCGAGTCCTCCTAGTTCCCTGAAGTACCTAACAGTGAAAAACTGACAGTAGCTAGCATTACTTAGGCCCTGACTGGATTCCAACTAATAAATGCTACAGCTCTAAGTACTTTACATATATTGTTTTCTTTAGTCATTACAACAGTCCTATCTGGTTAGCACTATTACCATGCTCAAATGAGGAAACCAAGGTGCAGAGTTTAAGCAACACAGTGTATGACTGAGATGGAATTAAATCTCAGCAATCACACTCCAGATCTTGCCCTCTTCGTCACAACACTTCTCTGCAGTCTCTCCAGTGAGTTCAATCCAATTTTTAAAAACCCAGATTAACGTTTTTCAGGCTGGTCACTTAACTCATGTACCACATTTTGCCTTAAATAACTTTTAGCTATCTTTATTTTACGTACATCCACCAAGAGCCTTCAAATCTGATATGTGGCTTGTGTGGAAAATAGGGGTATAATACTTATTTGGCATTTGCCAGATGGAAATGGGCTCTGTCCCCAAAAGAAACTTGAAAGGCAGAAGAATTCTAAATGTAAAATCTTACTTTTACATTCTTATAAATAAAAAATATATAAATTCCCACCCAGTCATCTAAAGAACATTTGGCTCCAGTATCAAGGAATTACTGATGGAAAGGAGATATTTTAAGAGTTCCAGATACTGGGGTGCCTGGGTGGCTCAGTGGGTTAAGCCTCTGCCTTCCGCTCAGGTCATGATCTCAGGGTTCTGGGATCGACTCTCATCGGGCTCTCTGCTCAGCAGGGAGTCTGCTCCCCTCGCCCTCTCTGCCTGCCTCTCTGCCTACTTGTGATCTCTCTCTGTCAAATAAATAAATAAAATCTTTAAAAAAAAAAAAGAGTTCCAGATACTTAAAATAGACTACTCTTTAATGGATAGGAAGAGGCAAATGTTCTATTTCTGGAGAGAATCTCCGGATTATGCAAGTGGCCTTAAAAATCTTTAGACATGAAAATTACGGGCTTTGGGCTTTGAAGTTGCAAGAATCTGGTACCCAGCTGGTGGGAGCACATACTCAGATGCCACACTGTCATTGCAGATGCTCTTAGCTAGGTAACAAGAGAAGTAATAGGAGCCCTTGGGAAAAAGTTGAAAATGGAGGTAGTTGCCTTAGGGAAATATGCACATCAAAACTACAAGGAGATATTACTTCACACCCATTAGTTTAGCTGCTATCAAAAACACAGAAAGTGTTGGTGAAGATGTGGAAAAATTGGAACCCTTGTGCACTGTTTTGGGAATGTAAAATGGTATAACCACTGTAGAAAACAGTATGGCAATTCCTCAAAAAATTAAAAATAGAATTACCATATGATCCAGCATTTCTGCTTCTGTGTATATACCCAAAAGAATTAAAAGCATGGCCTTGAAGAGATATTTATATACCCATGTTGATCACAGCACTATTCACAATAGCTAAAATGTGGAAAGAACCCACCCATTGACAAATGAACAGAAACTCAAAATGTGTTATATCCATACAATGGAATATTATCCAGCCTTAAAAAAGGAAGGAAATTCTGACCCATGCTACATGGATAAAACTTGAGGACATTATGCTAAGTTGTAATTAGCCAGTCACAAAAAGATAAATACTGGTTCCACTTAATACGAGGTACTTATAAATAGTAGTTACAAAGATAGAAAGTAGGATGGTGGTTGCCGGCGGGCTGGGGACATTGTGGAATGGAAGTTATTATTTAATAGATATAGTCTCAATTTTACAAGATGAAAAGAGTTATGGAGCTAGATCTTGTTAATAATTGCACAATATTATGAATGTATTTAATACCACTGAGCTATGCACTTAAAAATGGTCAAGATGGTATATTTTATGTGTATTTATTATAATTTAAAATTGGGGGGGAAATTAGCTAGTAATGCTGACTAGGAATGCATGACAGAGCAATTCTCCTCTTGGCCACACCCTTTCTGCATTCAAATGTAGTTGCTCCAGGGACGCCTGGGTGGCTCAGTTGGTTGGACGACTGCCTTCGGCTCAGGTCATGATCCTGGATTCCCGGGATCGAGTCCCGCATCGGGCTCCCATCTCCACGGGGAGTCTGCTTCTCTCTCTGACCTTCTCACTCATGCTCTCTCTCACTGTCTCTCTCTCAAATAAATAAATAAAATCTTAAAAAAAAAAATGTAGTTGCTCCAGAAAACCACTGGGCTCAAATTAGTGGGGTGGTGGTGATACACTGCTTTTGGATCACTGTGAGTACAGCTGCACCTGTGAGACCTTCACAGCAATGCATATTGGGAATTGTTATTAAGAGGGAAGAAAGGAACACAGTTTTGTGAAACGCTAGCTTGATTACTTACAATGCAGACATAATAATGCTTAATTACCAATTTTTCTTTCTCTAACCTAAGGCAGCCTAAAACCAATGAACCATTGTTAAGCCTGTTTACAGAATGTAACCAGGACTCCTCTACCATCTCTTCTTAGAAAAGCTTTTCAAAGGAAGGAAATGCAAGGGAAAGATCAATGATAATAATGGCACCTATCTTTTAGGTCTATATTATGTGCCCAACACTTAGTTCTTTAGAGATGTTATCTCATTTAATCCTCACAAGAAGCCTATGACATCAGTTCTGTTATTATTAGGTCAACCAACCACCAGTTTGCCTGGGACTGAGGCAGGAGAGTGTCTCTGGGATGTATGTCTTTCCATGCTAAAACCAAGTAAGTCCCAGGCAAACTGAGGCAAGTTGGTCACCCTAGTCCCTATTTTACAAATCAGGAAACTGAGACTTTAGTAACTTCCCCAGAGACACTCAGCCAAAGACACTCAGCTCATGAAGCTCAGAGCCAGACCTGAACCACCAGGCAAACCTACTTTTAGACGAGGTTCTCATCAAAGTTAAAGCAAGAGCGAGAACCCAGATCTGGCTTATTCCATAAGTTGACATCAGCAATCCATTTCAAACTTACTCAAACTTACCCGATTGTAAGAACTGGGATGCTTATTTAAAACACAGATTTCAGGGTCCCACCTAGAAGGGGCCTGAAAATTAGTATTTTTTTTAAAGATTTTTATTTATTTATTTCACAGAGAGAGATCACAAGTAGGCAGAGAGGCAGGCAGAGAGAGAGATAGAGGAGGAAGCATGTTCCCCGCTGAGCAGAGAGGCCGATGCGGGACTCGATCCCAGGACTCTGAGATCATGACCTGAGCCGAAGGCAGAGGCTTAACCCACTGAGCCACCCAGGTGCCCCAGTATTTTTTTTTAAAGATTATTTATTTATTTATTTGACAGACAGAGATCACAAGTAGGCAGAGAGGCAGGCAGAGAGAGAGGGGGAAGCAGGCTCCCCGCTGAGCAGAGAGCCCAATGCGGGGCTCGATCCCAGGACCCTGATCATGACCTGAGCCGAAGGCAGAGGCTTTAACCCACTGAGCCACCCAGGTGCCCTGAAAATTAGTATTTTTTAACGAGTATCTGTGTAAACCTTATGATCAGAAAAGCCTGGGAAGATTGATTTTATCTATAATTACCCCTCATTTAGGTTTGGTTTCGTGTGTTCTATAAATTCATCTATTTTGTGTTTTCATTGCTATGCCATGGTTTTCTCTTATGTATTAGTCTAAGTTCCTTTGGCTATGCCTAGCTTTGGGTCTGCTGATCTGAGAACCTGTCCAAATTGTGCAGATGGGATAACAGGATGCTCCTTAGGGATCAGGTGGTAATAACAGCCATGGTTACAGAGAGCCAGGAAATGGCCAGGCAGAGGTGGGTAAGGAGAAAAATACTTCAGCTACTATAAACTGTAGCTTTCTTTGGCCTACTTGCACCCCTTAGAAGGTCTTAACCTCTCTTGTTAGAAAGGGCAATGTGATGGTTGTGGTTAAAAGTACAGATACCAGGACCAGATTGCTTGGGATTGAATCCCAGCACTAGTAGCTCCTAGCTATGTGACCTCTGGTGAATTCCTTCCCTCTCTGTGCCTCATCTATAAAATGGTTCTTTTTTATTTTTTATTGACATGCAGTTGATATACAGTGTTATATTAGTTTTAGGTGTACAACATAGTGATTCAACAAGTTTATATATTATGCTATGCTCACCACAAGTGTAGCCACCCTGTGTCACCATACAATGCGACACAATACCATTGACTATATTCCCTATGCTGATCTTTTATCTTTGTAACTTACTTATTCTATAATTGGAAGCCTGTATCTCCTACTTCCCTTCAGCCATTTTAAGATGGTTCTTATATTGGTAATGTCTCTCATAAGTTCTTTCTGGGAATCAAATAGATAAATATTTATAAAATGCCTAGAACTGCTTGGCACAAGAAACTTCTTTGCAAAAAAAAAAAAAAGTGGAGACCATTAAATTAATGTCTCTAATCCATTTCCATTACATGGAAATTAAGATGTCATAGAAGCAGCACGAAATCATCGCCAAAACTAGGAGCGTAGCAGAGGGTCGAGTGGGGTAAGTGGTCAATGGATTGGGTTGTTAAATATTCTCCTGGAAGGGGATGTACAAACCTTAACATCAAAAGCAGGAGACGGCTTTCCCATTGAGCCAGGCTTAATTTTCATTCCCTTAAAATTTCCGCAGATTAGCACCTAGTTCAGAAGGAAAAAGAATCAAGTAACATTATAAGTAACTTAAAATTCATTCATTCATCTGCCATGCATTCATTAAACAAATATTTATTGATGATCATCATTATTATGATGAGCAAGGCT
This sequence comes from Lutra lutra, assembly GCF_902655055.1. NCBI lineage: Eukaryota > Metazoa > Chordata > Mammalia > Carnivora > Mustelidae > Lutra > Lutra lutra. The sequence goes on along the minus strand of NC_062295.1, from coordinate 15,888,235 downwards.
CAAAATAAAACAAATTTCTGCTCTCATGGAGTGTAGAGATAGACACTAAACAAATACATAAAGTTACAACACTTAGTAAATTGATAATTACTAAAATATCCACATTAATGAAAACATTTGTACCCATATTAGCATGATACTTATTATGCTACTTCTATTTCATACATCTGTCAATTTTAGGTATTTTAATTTTTGACCAGGCACTACATTCTCATGGTTTATAAATAGAAGCATTATAAAAAGACACTATGAAAAATTTTTCGGCCTTTCCCTTATCTGCTCCATTGTATGCCTCCTTTTCCTTACATAATAATCAGTCTTGTTAGTAGCTTATTCATTTCCTCTAGAATTCTTATTCTTATTTCTACAAGCTCTTTAAATAACTCTTTTTAGAAATATACTTGCCCAGGAGTTATCTAGTGAACTCTTAATATTTCAAGTAACAAGGAGCTCAGCATTTTACATTTTTGAGGCAACCCTAAGAGAGTTCCCTCTTACATAAGGGGAAATCTTCCTGTAGATCTAGTATTCTTTCACTTAAAATATATTGTAATGCCTTCACTCTGATCGTCTCTATTGTGGCTTTTCTCAGTAAATGGCTAAACAACTGTATCTGTTACAGGGCTTTTATGCAACTAGCTTCCCTTACAACTTTTTTTTTTTTTAACTATTCTTCTAACCACTCACCTTCCTCCCTATCTCTCAATCATAAGGATATAATAAACACGTATTTTAAAATTTATTTATCAGTTATTTATATTTATTTATCAGTTTTTATTTATCCAGCTAAGTTGAGTCCAGCCCTGTCTTTTCAATGAGGTCCTATACCGTTTCAGTCTGTCCGTATCCTTCATAGATATCCAGACCTGTCCTTTTTCTCCATTGTTCAGTCACTTCAGGATTGATTGGTTCACCAGCACTCACACAGTGCTTTAAGCTTTTAAATTTATAGCTTCTCAGAAAACAGGTAAGTTAAATTTAGGAGAAAAAATGGAGAGAAATGAAAATTAAAGTTATTTCTATGAAATTCAATGTAAAGTGTGTTTTAGTTCCCTCCTTCCTCCCCTCACCAATACAAAATAAACAAACCATTCTAACATTGTAAGGTGACTCCTAAAACATCCTTTTTTTTTTTCCTACTTTTATTTTTTGGGAGTGTATGATTTGTTGCCAAAAAAAAAAAAGCCATGTCACCTCAGGGAAGGTGCTACATGATAACATTTTAAGTCAGTGATTAAAAATTTACCAATTGGGGCACCTGGGTGGCTCAGTAGGTAAAAGCCTCTGCCTTCGGCTCAGGACATGATCCCAGGGTCTTGGGATCGAGCCCTGCATTGAGCCCCACATCGGACTCTGCTCAGCAGAGAGCCTGCCTCCCCCTCTCTCTCTGCCTGCCCCTCTACCTACTTGTGATCTCTGTCAAATAAATAAATAAAGTCTTTAAAAAAAACAATTTACCAGTTGTGTGGTTAAATTGACTGTGGAATATTATGCAATGGAATACTATAGAGCGGTAAAAAAAAAAAAAAAGGAAAACTCCTAGACAGTGCTGTCCAACAGAAATTTTTGCCACAATCAAAGTGTTCTATTATCTGCACTATCCACTGCAGTATCATCTAGCCCTATGTGGCTATTGAGCGCTTGAAACATAGCTAGTGCAACTTTGGAACTGAATTTTTAGTTAATTAAAATTAAATGTAAGGGGCATCTGGGTGGCTTAGTGGGTTAAAGCCTCTGCCTTCGGCTCAGGTCATGATCTCAGGGTCCTGGGATCAAGTCCTGCATCGGGCTCTCTGCTCAGCGGGGATCCTGCTCCCCCTCCCCCCGCCTGCCTCTCTGCCTACTTGTGATCTCTGTCTGTCAAATAAATAAATAAAATCTTTAAAAAAATTTTTTTTAAATTATATTTAAGTAATTACATGGGGCAATATTACCATATTGGATAGAACTGGATAGCACACAGTTCCAGTATATATTGTTAGGCAAAAAAGGGAAGGTACAGAACCGTGAACATATTATGTTTCCATTTATGTTTTTTGTGTGTTTGTTTTGTTTATATATTTATTTACTTTTATTTGACAGAGATCACAAGTAGGCAGAGAGGCAGGCAGAGAGAGAGGAAGGGAAGCAGACTCCCTGCGGGGCTTGATCCCAGGACCCTGGGACCATGACCAGAGCTGAAGGCAGAGGCTTTAACTTACTGAGCCACCCAGGCCCCCCTCCATTTATGTTTATAAAAGGGTGAGAATACTGGCATATTGGCTTGTTTTTGCACAGATTTCATGGAGGAGAACTGAGATGGAGGACAAGGCTTAGAAAAAGAACTTTCACTCTGTATTTTTACATACCTATTGAATTTTATGTTGTATGAAATACTCCCTATTCAAAAAGTTTAAAAAAATTTTAACAATTCAAAAATATTTACCAATGCACCCTTTCAAATGGAATCAGTAATAGAGCAAAAGATATCTATCCTTTCTCCTATTTGCTGGACTAGAGTTCCAAATAGGGGTTATTTTTCTGGTTTCTCAGCTCAGGCAACATTCATCATCTAAAAGATTAAACACTGGGGCACCTGGGTGGCTCAGTGGGTTTAAAGCCTCTGTCTTCAGCTCAGGTCATGATCCCAGGGTCCTGGGATCAAGCCCCACATCGGGCTCTCTGCTCAGCGGGGAGCCTGCTTCCTCCTCTCTCTCTGCCTGCCTCTCTGACTACTTGTAATCTCTGTCTATCAAATAAATAAGTAAAATCTTTAAAAAAAATTAAAAAAAAAAGATTAAACACCTTTTATCCATAACCACTGGGCTCCAAAGGGGTACACCCACGGCTGAACCCTCCCTCTCCTCTTCTTGTTTGGGGGAGCCTGCCCTGGACCTAGCAATTACGACTTAAAGAATGAGAGCAAGAAGGAAAAGGGGGACAAGAGATTGTTAAACTCCATACCTACCAACGTGGAACTATGTTTTTAGGCAGAAATAGCCTTTATTTTATGGCTTCCTTTTCTTGTCCCCTAACCCCACTAAGTGCCTATTTACCAACCTGCTTACCTGGTCATATCATTCTGTATAAGCATTCGGTATGCAGTTGGTGCTGAACAGAAGACTGTGATGGGAAACTTGGAAAGTGTCTGCAATTTAGAAGTAAACTCTTAGTCTTACTACAACTTTAAAAATAAGTCCCTAAATGTTTATGGTAGGCATAGCACAACTTAAATGTTGTTTATTCCAACATAAATGTATTCACACCTTTCCTTTGTATATCTTTTCAGGATAATTGACTTTCCAGGTATGAAATATCTTAAATCATATTGTCTACTCTGATTTCTGCAAGTTGCTTTATTCATCAGTCCTGTCAGGGACACTGCTAAAGCATTCCTGAATAGTGACCTCTTGCACCCTGGGCCTTACTTGCAAGATGGAAGTTGGCTCGAAACGTGGCAAATAATGTGCAAATACACATGCTCCCTGGATCCATGGAGAAAAGACACTACTCCATGCCGACTTTGCCCAGCCTGTGTCTGAGGTATTCCACATCACATCTGAAGGAGTCAAATCCAGCCAGAACCTGGGAAAACAAAGAATAGTCCTGATATATATAAGGAAAACAAATTGAAAAGATCAACAAATGAATCATCACCTCTGTAGTTTTGACACGTCAAGCTGGAGTTCTGTGAAGGTACCTTCCATTTACAGATAATCCTAAACCAAAACTGCTATGAGTGTGTCCAGTCATTTTAGGGGATCCGCTTGTTCCGCTGGTAAAGTAAATGGACATCATCTCATCGTGTTTTGTCTTCACACAGGTGTGGCTGTCACTGGCGTGTCTGCAAAGGAAGAACTACATTGATTCTGCACATTGCACATGGCATCATGAACTGTTACCACAGAAAAGAATTCAAGAAACCATCTACATGGACCTCTTCACCTCATGGATCAGGCCCCGGTGACTTAGGTTGAATTCCAAGGTAAAAGTCATCTCTTTTTCTATCTTCATAGGTGCTTTCTGGAATTAAACTAAATTTTGTCATCAAAGCCCATTTATAATAGGCTTATAATTGGTTTCATAGCTTTTTACTATGTGATAAAGAAGAGCTGAAGCACTTTAAAAAACTCAAGTGTTTTATCATACCGTCAGCAGAATGAGGAATCTATGATCTTATAATCAAGACTATGTGAGAATGGCCCCTTCCCCTTCACTGTGGATGTTTTCAAGTGATTTTTTTTTTTAAGGAAGTGAGTATGTGATTAGAAGTCATGGGTGATGGTATAAGGCAAGATGGTAATTCCCACATTGTTCAAGAATCGGATGTAGATCCAATGGATAACTGGGCTGCTAATAGGTCATACATTAGAGCACCTGAGAGGAGGTAAGCTCTGTACATACAGTACCTAAAAAGCATAGAGATTTTATCTGGGAGTGTTGGGCTGAGAATGAAACATTAGAATTAGAAACATCCAGGGGCACCTGGGAGGCTCAGTGGGTTAAAGCCTCTGCCTTTGGTTCAGGTCATGATCTCAGGGTCCTGGAATCAAGTCCTGCATTGGGTCTCTGCTCAGTGTGGAATCTGCTTCCCCCTCTCTCTCTGCCTGCCTCTCTGCCTACTTGTGATCTCTGTCTGTCAAATAAATAAATAAAATCTTAATTAAAAAAAAGAATTAGAAACATCCAGGGGCGCCTGGGTGGCTCAGTTGTTGGGCGTCTGCCCTCAGCTTGGGTCGTGATTCCAGGGTCCTGGGATTGAGCCCCGCATTGGGCTCCCTGCTTAGCAGGAAACCTGCTTCTCCTTCTCCCACTCCCCCTGCTTGTGTTCCTTCTCTCGCTGTGTTTCTGTCAAATAAATAAATATCTTTAAAAAAAAAAAAAGGAAGAAACATCCAGGCTACAAGAATTATAGAAAAGTTGTTTTAAAAGCCTAATGAAGCTAGACTAGGTGTTTAGTCTATGATTCCATAATTTCTTCCTTAAAAATAGTACCTATAGCTGTGTACCTCTCATTTCTATAGAAACCTAAGGTGGGGTTATCATACCAATTTCACCACTAGAGGCTGTAAACATAGCAGGAGTGTGGCCTCAGGTGCCAGACTCCCTGGGTTTGAAACCCAGCTCTGCCAAATCCTAGCTTTTGGCCTTATTCACGTGTATTACTGTAGTACCCATTCTTAAGTTATTGTGACATGTAAATGAGTTAATATATGTGAAATGCTTGGAACAGTTTTTGGCACATAACCAAAGCCATATAAATGTTACCCAAGTTGCAAGTATAGCGTTTTTAATTAGAACAGTACTTGGCTTTTGGTAAAAACTCAGTAAATGGGGGCGCCTGGGTGGCTCAGTGGGTTAAGCCTCTGCCTTCAGCTCAGGTCATGATCTCGGGGTCCTGGGATCGAGCCCCACATTGGGCTCTCTGGAGCCTGCTTCCCCTCTCTCTCTGTCTGCCTGCCTCTCTGCGTACTTGTGATCTCTCTCTGTCAAATAAATAAATAAAAAATCTTAAAAAAAAAACCACCTCAGTAAATGTTAGCTATTTTAGAGGAGGTAGGAATAAGTATGTAGTTGCAAACATATTCCCAATTCCTTGGGTAAAGGTGGGAAGCTCATTCTAGAGAGGGAACTAGCTGCCAACTTAAAGCTAAGATAGAACCAATACTGGGCGAGAGTGCTAAATGACCCCTGGAAGCATTCTACAGAAGGGACTGAACATCAGTATAACTTAGTTTTATAATAGCATCCATTAACATTAAGTGTTCTTATTTATAACCTGAAGTGTTGGTATCTGCAAGGAAATGATATAGCCTACACATAAGAACTGATTATGATCAGTTTCTCTGGGTGACAATAACAGCTCTATGTTGGTGCTGTGAACGCACCTCCTAGATTAGGCTGCAGGAACGAAGGACTTACTCCCCACAGCTGCTCGGAGCCCTATTCAGAGACAGCTTTGGCTGAAGAGAGCTGCCTCGCTCAAGGTCATCCCTTCCTTCTAGGGAAAGCACACACTCAGTTACTGATCAGTAATGGTATATAAAGGCCAGGACCTTTTGCTCTATCTTGGAATAGCTTTGAAGGACCATCCAAGCCCCAGAGGTTCCAGTGGATTAGCTGAAGGTTTTTCTGGGAGTGCATGGCAGATAAATTTCTTCTTTTGCTCAGTCCCCATCCTTGCCCTTCTTTCATAGATGTTGACCCCAAGACAAATCCTTAATAAACTTCTTACACAACTGATCTCTATCTCAGGTCCTGCTTCCTTCAAGATCCTAATATACAAAAACCAGTCCAAGCTCCTGCCTGCCTCAGAGCTTTGCAGATTATTAGTGCAGGAGTAATCACCAGTTGTTCCCTTTGCCTCGTTTTAATTTTCATTTTTCTGATCACTTGTGGGTTGAATATCTTTTCAATTGTTGCCTTTCTTTCTGGGGAAGCTGTTCTGTAACAGTTATGGCTACTCACTTCATCATCTCCTTGAGGTTCCCCCACCCATCTTTGGGTTTCTGAGACACAATTAGCTTGGAGTGCAGATTTTCACATTTAGATGCAACAGCATCTACTGCTGGGGCTAAAACTTCGTTGGTAATAATGCACTTGGCTTTCGAAGATTGCAGTCTGTAGAGAATGTCTTTCTGGGTCAGCTGAGTGGTTCCTGGAATTAAAACTGTCCCTGAAGGAGCAGAAGAAAACAACATATAGAAGGAAGGTTTTCTTTATCATGTTAGTTACTGTACCATAGATCGCTCCTGTGTCCTCTCTGTGTCTCAGAATGAGTTTGCCATTCAGTTTACCAGTCTAGGTAATCTATTTGCCTTCCTTTCATTATTCTGCTTTTGCCTTTCAAAGCATCTCAATATCTATTTCCCTTTTGACCAAACATGAAAGCATGTTAAAAGCTGGCTAATTTTCTTCTATCTGAAGACCATTCATAACATTCAGCTTGAAGACAGGGTTGTTTTTTTTTTTTTCATTTTTTTGAAGACAGTTTTGACTGAAGAGTTATATTATCCAATATTTATAGGCTAAATGCCAGATGCTAGTGTAAGTGCTTTGCACGTTTTAACTTATTTAATCCCTACAAAAAAAAAAAACCCCGTAAAATCTATGAATAATTTGCCAAAGATCACTGGAGTAGAAAATAGCAGTGCAGGGATTGAACTCTGTAGCCTGACCCCACAGCTGTACACGTAACTACTTCAGTCTAGCACCTTTTAAAACGTACATAAATGTTTTATGATTTCTTTCCAAAGGGAGGGATTGAGGCATTCATCTTTTCAGTGCTTCTACTTCTCCCTGCTGTAAATTACACTGTAAGTGTAGTATAATTGTTAAGAGTGTGTCCTGCAGCCAAACAATCTTATCGGTTAACCTTGGAAAAGCCACTTCATCTCCATGAGTCTCAGGTTCTACATCCATATAATGGGGATTCTATAAGATTAATGAGGAGTAAATGAGTTAAAATGTGTAAAGAGTGCTGAATAAATTTTAGCTATTATTTTCTCAAAGGATTATTGGAATTTCAAGAATGTATCTGGATCTGTATCTATAGTTATATGTATCCATATCTATATCTCGGGCTCTACCACTCTCAAGTCCAGACCCTAGAGAGAGGGGTGGAAGTTATGCACTGCGCAGTGGTGTCTACTCTTCCCAGCGTCACAGCAGGAATGGAAGATTGAAGAACATGTACCTGCTCATTCCTGGACTCTCGACACTGGCTTGTCTTTCCCTTTGGGGAAGGACAGTCCCCTCCAGTGGAGATATTCAGGAAACAGACAACCAGGACTGAAACCCAAAGTTCTTCAGAATATCTTTCTTTTCTAATCAGGCAATGCAGCATTGTTTATGAGTCTTTAACTCCAAGGTCATTCCTTAGAGATGATCCATCTAGGGATAATTAATTAGCCTACCATGGCCTAACAGTTTTCTATAATTTAAAGGCACTCTGTAAGAACAATCCCACTGCCAGAATTTCATGCCTAGCAGAAGCGCTTTATTTAAACACATCACCCTTAGATAATTAATTCCTGCTAGTACATTAGTCATATTCTATCTGTAAAGAAACTATTAATAGTGATCAGTCTTACCTATTAAAACTACTTCCTGTCCAAATTAGTCATTTAGGGAAACATTACATAGTCTCTTGCCAGGGAACAAAATGTTACTTTAAATCTTAGTGGGGGGACATCGCTTCTTGGCCTTTTGGCTACGATCAAGTGTAAATCTTGGGGAAGGCCTCTTATTACCATGTTGATGATATAGGGTGTACAAAATGATATTACCAATATGTACATTTGCATGAAGGGTCAAAAGACTCTGGTACTAGTAGTCTCTTCTCTCCCTGTTAACAGATCTACATGAAAAGACAAAGTTTTTCCAGAAGTTTGTTTGGTGGATGAAAAAAGTGACTTTTGTGATTCAATTTGGCAACAGGATTTGAAAGCCTAGCCTATCCACCCATCCATCTAGATGGTAGATAATGCTTATTTTCAGCATTGTTAGTATATTAGATTTACCATTTACTGTCTCCCTTTCATTCTCCCTTCCAAGAGAATCTGCCTTCCTTTCTGCAATAACTATGTTTGTATCAGATGCACCTGCCTCTGACCACATCTGACTGGCCCAACCCAAGCCATGCCAGTCAGATTCTGTATCAAGTATTTGATTTAAGAGACTGAGTAGATTGAGACATACAGAGTTAGGGGCTAAGGCATCTGTGTAGCAAACCAAGCCACATGTCAGGGAAAATGAAGGGGAGCAAGGAAATCATGTGTTAGTAGAAAGAAGTCAAAGGAACAGATGCTTAAGGGATACAGAGACAGGAGGCCCTATGGCTTCAAAGCAAAAGAAATGGAGAAAGAAGCCAGTTGCTCTGTCTGTATTTTTTGTCCCCTGTAGATCCTTCCGTAGATGTTCAATAATTTTCCTTCCTTACTGAACTAATATAAATGGATTTCTGGTCCTGGCAGTCCAACGTGTTGCCCCTTTACTAAGACAGTGAGCTTAAGCAGCATTCATGAAAGCTATCACTTTGTTTCAAGAAAAAAAAAACACTGTTAAAAGTGGGCTCTGCTACTCTAGTGTACAATTCATCGGTACATATGATATGAGAACATGTAACTCAAATGCAGGTAATTATGATGAATTAAGAATGTTTACTCAATATAATTATTTATTAAAACAGTAGGGATATTAATTAATTCGACAAATATTTTACTGAGCATTTACTATATGCTGGTAATTGAAGGTACAGACATGACTATCTTAGTCATTGACTTTTAGGAACATACATAGTCCTAGGGGAATGACAAATTTATTCCAAATAGACACTCAGACACTACAGTACAGGTTAAAATAGAAACATATACATGTTTTCTAGGGGATGTCAAAAAAGAAAGCACCTGAATTGGGACATCAGGGCAGGGTTGCCTGAGAAGTGACATTAGAGTTGAGACCTGAAAATCTAATAGAAGTTGTCCAAGTGGTTAGGTGTGAGGGAAAGGCTTTCCAAGCACAGGAAATAGTATGCACAAAATCCAGGAAAAGAGAAAGATCATGAACCTTATAGGAAACCATTTGATATGGCTGGAGCAGAGAGTATGAAAACAATGACGGGAGGAGATCAAACCTTCCGTGACACGCCTAAAGAAGTTCTGATTTTACATAGTAGGCAATGGAGAATTATTAAATAACATCAAGCAGCATATTGACAGGATAAAATATGCATTCTAGAAAGAACGCTAGCTATGGAGGGTGAATTGGATTGGAGTAAGGTGTGGGCACACACAAGATCAGAAATAGGGAGACTTTTGGGGCACCTGGGTGGCTCAGTGGGTTAAAGCCTCTGCCTTCAGCTCGGGTCATGATCTCAGGGTCCTGGGATCGAGCCCCACATTGGGCTCTCTGCTAAGCAGGGAGCCTGCTTCCCTTCCTCTCTCTCTGCCTGCCTCTCTGCCTACTTGTGATCTCTGTCTGTCAAATAAATAAATAAAAATCTTTAAAAAAAAAAAAAGAAATAGGGAGACTTTTGGGCAAATCCATTCAGGAGATGCCAAACGTGTGAACTAAAGCAATGGCAATGGGATTGGAGAAGGAGGACGACTCTGGGGACATGTAGGATGTCAGAGTTACAAGATGTAGGAACTGATTTGGAAGGAGGAGTAGCAGCTGCTTGCTTTGGGCACCAGATAAATGGCAATTAACCATAAGAGAAATAAAGGCATGAAATGAGAACTTTGAGTTTATGGCTGCATTGAGTTTCAGATGACAGTGGGTCTATAGAAGGGAAACAGTGGTAGTAGGTATGTGGGTATTCCATTGTTGATTGGCATTTGTTTAATAAACCTATTTCATTATGAAAAACCTAACTCATAGTTTAGGTCAAAAGATATGGTGTGTTTCCAACACATTTCTAAGGTTCCTGAGAAGAATACTATATTGTATACAGTTCCTCAAATAATTTACCCAAATAACTGTCTCATGATTACTTACAGTTTTGGTAGATCTCCCATCCAGTCTACTTTAAATGTAATCAGATTTCAAACACTACTAACCTGTTCGCAGACAGGCTACATTTGCAAGCCACCATTCTGGGATCTTGGGAAGAATCACAATTACTCGATCTCCTCTTTGCAGGGAACAGGCTTCTGTAAGTATATTGGCAAATTTCCTAGACAAAGATCCCAGTTCCTCAAAACTCCATCTCACTTCTTCTCCATTTCCATTTATCCACCAGAAGGCTGGATTGGAAGGTCTCTTTCCAGCCTGAGGAAAGGCACACCAGATGATTTAAAGCTCCTGATGCAGCTTAATTCTATTTTAACTGACTCAGTGGAATATTTTCTCAGAAGAAAATTCATAGGTCTTTAGTTAGGTCACATGGGGAAATTTGGAAATAACTCTGGGGTCTTCATTTCTAGCTGTCAGGAGCCAGGTTTCTTTCTTTTTTTTTTTTTTAAAGATTTTATTGATTTATTTGACAGAGAGAGATCACAAGTAGGCAAAGGAGGGGTGGGGGGGGAAGCAGGCTCCCCACTGAGTGGATAGCCTGATGCGGGGCTTGATCCCAGGACCCTGAGGCCATGACCTGAGCTGAAAGGCAGAGGTTTAACCCACTGAGCCACATAGGCACCACTGTCAGGAACCATGTTATTTTTCATTTAGCCTGATCGTTTTTCTTTCCAAAAAGTTAGAATTCTTGCATCCTTTTATGTTCTCTCATTGCTATATCTATACCTCATTCCCTACCATTTCTGACCATTTCTGACTTTCATACTACTACTTTTTGGTATTTTTAAGAAGTTAACCTATGGGGTGCCTGGGTGGCTCAGTGGGTTAAAGCCTCTGCCTTCGGTTCAGGTCATGATCTCAGGTTCCTGGGATTGAGCCCCACATCGGGCTCTCTGCTCAGCAGGGAGCCTGCTTTGTCCCTCTCTCTCTGCCTGCCTCTCTGCCTACATGTGATCTCTGTCTGTCAAATAAATAAATAAAATCTTAAAAAAAAGAAGTTAACCTATAATCATACATTTTTATAAACCAGGCTTTCTCAACTATGAAACTATTAACATGTTGAGCCACATAATTTTTTGCTATGGGGGACTGTCCTGTGTATTAGAGGATACATAGCAGCATCCCTGGCCAAAACTGTTTCCAGACATTTGCCCTGGGGGCAAAATCACTTCTATCTGAGAAACTATAGTTGGACTGGCCCTTGTTCCTTACCTTTTCCACATTGGTCCATTCGTCCAGGACATCTTTAGCAAAGTTGAAATACTCTGGAATCTCCAGTCTGAATTCCTGTTTCATAGATTCATAATTGGAAAAATTCTGAGGTGAAACTGTTCTATAATCTTTATGTAGTACTCTCACAGAACCAGGGATTGCGAGGCGCTGAAAACACTTGGCACGAAGTAATGTCTCCATGGTGACAAGAGCTAGTAGCATCAGTCTTGCTGGATGTGTTAGCCCTCAGGATTTCCACAGAAGCTGGTTCATCTAAAAGACAAGCTAATGAACATGCATTTGTCTCTGTCCTAAAGGTAGCCATACCACAAAGTAACTAAGTTATATTATTATTATTATTTATAATCATCATACAAGTGCCATTCTCTGAGCACTCAATATGTTTCGAACACTGTACTCAGTGCTTTACTTACATATGAATTATAGTAAATTTTCAGAGTAACTCTGTGAAGTGGATATTATCATCTCTGTTTACAGATAGAAAAAATTACTAAGAGGCTGTCTTAGTGAACTCTGGCCACCATAAGAAAATACTATAGACAGGCTGGTCAAAACAACATTTATTTCTCACAGTTCTGGAAGCTGGGAAGTCCAAGATCAACTGCTAGCCAATTCAGTTACCCCGTATGGGCTCTGTTCCTGACTTGCAGATGACAAGTTTCTCTTTATGTATTCACATGGTAGAGAGAGTGAGAGCTCTGGTTTTTCTTCTTCTTCTATTAGGATACTAAGCCCATCATTGGGGCCTCACCCTTATGACCTCATCTAAACCTAATTACCTCCCAATGACCCCACCTCCAAATACCATCACATTTTGGAGGTTAAGGTTTCAACATATGAATTTGGAGAGAGACACAAACATTCAGTACACAACAAAGGCACTAGCTGGATTTGAACCTAGAGCTGTCTGGTCCCAGCCCATTTTCCTGACTATGTACTGCATGCTATTGTCTCCCATATGCATTTTGAAAGAAGTAAAGATCTTAGTCACCCAGTTACTCCCAGTGAAAGCAAAGATATCTAATATATTTCACCTGCATTTCAAAAGTTATAGAGACATGTTAAGGAGAAATTTCCACAGTATAATCCATAAGTGAAGAAATAGTGTAACCTCGTACCAATTAGACATGAAATAACTGTCAAAAATTGTTTAGTTTATAGGCTGTAGTTCCCATGCTCCCAATAGGAGCCCACACAACCTTCGAGTCCAGACTTGGAGCTGCGTTTACCAGAGATGTCATCATAGGTCTTTAACCTTTGGGACTTTTGTGGGGGAGGACCCTCCAGGCCACCTAGCCCTCCCTGTTTCTGTGGGAATTCATCTGATCATGATGTCATTTACCTGGCTGAGATCTCATAAACAAGGTTGTTAAAAACATGGTTCTAGAGATGATAGGGTTCTTCTTCATACTTTCTGTAATTTTCCAAATTTCCTACAATGAAATACTACTCTCACAATCATTAAATCATTTTTTTATAGAGGGAGGGGCAGAGGGAAGGGAGAGAGAGAATCTTAAGGAGGCCTCACTCATGGAGCCTAATGCAGGACTGGATCTCACAACCCTAAGATCCTGACCTAAGCCGACACTTAACCGACTGAGCCACCCAGGCACCCTATCATTAAGTCATTTTTAACTGCAGCTCTAGCTGTGCAGTATGTAAGGCAGTGTGGCTATGTGGAAGAGTTTCTGTATTAATGCATTGCCAAATAATGGATATCATCCATAAGTTTAATCCTAAATGGGCCTAGTGTTTAGGCGTTATGTTGCTGCACCCAATGCACTAGGAGATCTAGGTACTTCTGACCCTCCCACATCTTTATGTGACAACCTGACAAGTCACTGAGCTTGAGTCCTCTGAGATCATCTGGTTTGATCTCCTCATTTTTCGGAAAGAAAATGGAACCCCAGAGAGGGGTTCACTTCAATAGGTCATGTCAGAGTGAGAACTAGAACTCATATCTGTGGATTCCCATTTCAGTGTTCTCTTTACTATAGTTCAATAGGATTCAGTAGAGCAGTGATTCTCAACTCTGGATGTGTATTTGAATCACCAGGAAAGCTTTTTTTTTTTTTTTTTTAAATACCAATGCCTGGGGCTTAGACCAATTAAATCAAAATCTCTAGGGGTGGGGCCAGGGCATCATATTTTTAAAAAATTTCCTCAGAGGATGCTAATGTGCAATCAAGGTTGAGAATCACTCATCCAGAGGTGATCTGTGAGCCAGCAGATCAGCATCACCTGGAAGCTGGTGAGAAATGTACATTTTTGGGCACCTGGATGGCTCAGTCATTCAGTATCTGCCTTTGGCTCAGGTCATGATCTCAGGATCCCGGATAGAGCCCCACATCGGGCTCTTGCTCAGCGGGAAGGCTGCTTCTCCCCCTTCCCTCCCCCTGCTTGTGCACACTCTCTCTCTCCCTCTCTCCCAAATAAATAAATAACTTTTAAAATATTTATTTATTTGACAGAGAAAGACGCAGTGAGAGAGGGAACACAAGTGGAGGGAGTGGGAGAGAGAGAAGCAGGCTTCCCACTGAGCAGGGAGCCTCTATCAGAGCAGGAACGTCTATCAGAGAGTTGTCACAAAGATTAAATGAGATAATGCATGCAAATTGCTTATCATGGTGTCTTGCCTATTACTACCCACCCACTGGAGTAGGGGTCAGCAAACTTTCTATAAAAGTCCAGATAGTAAATATGGCTTTGTGCACCATATGGTCTCTGTGGCAACAGTTTACCTCAACTCTGGTTAAGATAGCAGCCACTGACAGACAATACATGACTAAATGGGCATGGCTGTGTTCCAAACAAAACCCATTTATGGATATTAAAACTTGAACTTCATGCAATTTTTTTTTAAGATTTATTTATTTGAGAGAGAGAGAAAGCACATAGAGGGGGAGGGCCAGTAGGAGAGGGAGATGGAGACTCCCAGGCAGACTCCCTACGGAGGGAGGGCTCGGTCGCATAACCCTGAGATCATGACCTGAGCCCAAACCAAGAGTTGGACGCTCAACCAACTTTGCCACCCAGGTGCCCCTCATGTAATTTTCATATGTCATGAATTAGTATTCCTCTTTTGACTTTTTTGAAAGATTTGAAAATATAAAATAAAACCATTCTTGGTGGGGCACCTGGGTGGCTCAGTGGTTTAAAGCCTCTGCCTTCAGCTCAGGTCATGATCCCAGGGTCCTGGGATCGAGCCCCACATCGGGCTCTGTGCTCAGCTCCCCGCTGCTTCCCGCCTGCTTCCCGCCCTCTCTCTCTGCCTGCCTCTCTGCCTACTTATGATTTCTGTCTGTCAAATAAATAAAATCTTTAAAAAAAATTCTTGGTTTGTAGCCTGTATAAAAACAGACAGAAGGCTGGATTTAACTCATGGGCTGTAGTTCGCTGATCTTTGGTGCTACAGTATAGGTTTTGTGAGGGTGGGCATTTTGTCTGTTATGTTCATGGTACTATCCCTAGGAAATAACATAGTGTTTGGCTCGCAGTATGTGCTTATTTTTTGAATGAATAAATGATGTTTTCAGAAGGGAGAACTTTGTATACGGTTTATTTCTATAGCTAAAGGTTATATTAGACCTGAAAAGTACCTCTATTGCTTAACCAAATTTATATAACTACATGTACTGTTCATATATGGCTATTTAAATTTAAATTTAATACTATTTAAAAACACTGGCTGCATTTCAAATGCTTAACAGCCACATGTGACTAGTAGCTACTGCATATAGGTAACTGCAAACACAGAACATTTCTATCATTGCAGAACATTCTTGTGGACAGTGCTGACCTGTATTGATAATCGCTGAGAAATGGATGATATGAAACATTAAAATACAGGCAGTTGGGGCGCCTGGGTGGCTCAGTGGGTTAAGCCTCTGCCTTCTGCTTGGGTCATGATCTCAGGGTCCTGGGATCGAGCCCCGCATCGGGCTCTCTGCTCAGCGGGGAGCCTGCTTCCCCCTCCTCTCTCTGCCTGCCTCTCTGCCTACTTGTGATCTCTCCCTGTAACAAATAAATAAATAAAATCTTAAAAAAAAAATACAGGCAGGGGCGCCTGGGTGGCTCAGTTGGTTAAGCAACTGCCTTCGGTTCAGGTCATGGTTCCAGAGTCCTGGGATCGAGTCCCACATCGGGCTCCCAACTCCATGGGGAGTCTGCTTCTCCTTCTGACCTTCTCTGCTCTCATGCTCTCTCCACTCTCTCTCTCTCTCTCTCTCAAATAAATAAATAAAATATTAAAAAAAAATACAGGCAAACTGAGGTGAATGGTTTCCCAGGTAAGATTTTTCCAAGGGTTTCCAAGGGGTTAGGATTAGCAAAGTACTGCCTCCCACTGTTGTCTGGTTTGGCAGTAAGGGTTGAGTAGAGAGGGAACCACCCTTCTCTGCTATTTGCTGGCAAGTTATAGCCCACACATTTGGCGGTTATCTCCCATATTACAGAATTAGTGTCAGGGCTCCTTCAACTGAAGGAAGAAGTTAAGTAGTACTTAAAACTATGTTTTTAGTGTTGTGACTTTTTCTCTTTATTTTCAGTTTTTTAGAGAAGGTCTTCAAATGGTTCAAATGTTAAATGTTCAAATGTTAAAAATTACAGTGAAAAATTGCACCCTTTCCCCCCCCACCTGCCTGGGTGGCTCAGTCTGTTAAGTGCCTGCCTCTTCATTTTGGTTCAAGTCATGATCTCAGGGTTGTGAGGTTCAGTCCATGTATGGCTCCACACTGGGCATTGAGCTTGCTTAAGATTCTCTCTCTCCCTCAAAAAAAAAAAAAAAAAATACGCCCTCTCGCACTCCCATCTCACAGCTGCCCAGTTTCATCCCAACCCACTCCCTCCAGGAACTATGATTAGTTCTATGTATCTCTTTAGGATTTCTTTCCATGTATTTCAGCAGATGACTATAGATCCTTATTTCTTCACTACTTTGACACAACAGGTAGCCTAGAATACTACACTGTTCTTGTAGTTTAAAATTTTTTTATAACAAATTCTTTTTTTTTTTAAAGATTTTATTTATTATTTATTTGACAGAGAGAGATCACAAGTAGAGAGGCAGGCAGAGAGAGAGAGAGAGAGAAGCAGGTTCCCTGTCGAGCAGAGAGCCCGATGTGGGACTCGATCCCAGGACCCTGAGATCATGACCTGAGCCGAAGGCAGCGGCTTAACCCACTGAGCCACCCAGGCGCCCCTTTATAACAAATTCTTGAAGGTCCGTCCATGTCAGTACATGAGGATCTTTCTCATTTTGTTTTGTTTTTGTTTTTCTTTTATGTTTTGTTTTTTTTAAAGAGCTGCATGGCATTCCAGTGAACAACTGTATCATAATTTCTTTTTTTTTTTTTAAGATTTTATTTATTTCTTTGACAGAGAGACAGATCACAAGTAGGCAGAGAGACAGGCAGAGAGAGAGAGGAGGAGGAAGCAGGCCCCCCCCCCCCCCCCGAGCAGAGAGCCCCATGCGGGACTCAATCCCAGGACCCTGAGATCATGGCCTGAGCCGAAGGCAGAGGCTTAACCCACTGAGCCACCTAGGCGCCCCTGCACCATAATTTCTTAAGCCAGTCCCCTATTGATGTCATTTGAATTGTTTCCATTATTGTGCAGTTAAGATGAAATTTTGAAACTATTTCCTCCACTACATTTAGAATCCTGCAAATATACATTGAAAAGAAAATTGACCAGTCAGTTGCAGCTTAAAATGAGCCTAACCATTCTGTTCTACCAAAAAGAAAATATCAGCATCGTCCTCATCAGAGATAATAAGATTGCCTTCTCCTCAAACAAAAATTATTTTTGTTAATCTTAGCACTTTACAACATCTATTTTCCAGCTTTCCAATATTCTTTGTAGGTAAAAGAGTTGAGATACGAGTCCAGATGATTGCACTGAGCCACAGAAAACTCTTCTAAGAAAGAAAGTACCACTGCTGGTCAGTTGGGTGTGAAAGTATTTGTGGTCTCATCTGACATGCAAGCTCTACATCTGTATAAACATCAGTGCAGAGGAGGGCTTAGCCTCCTTACATCTCTGTAAGTATCTCTCCCAAGTAGTCCCAAGTAATCTCATTGGCTTAGCATATATAGCCTCAAAGCAAGGTGAAGCCCCTACTATTCTCCCCAGCCCTAACAGGACCCACCCTCAACTTCTAGACAGGGTTTTTAGAGCTTCTCTTGATCATTTCATGGAGAGAGGGGCTACCCCAGGATTATTTCCTTGGATTTTCATGTATACATTCCCTGAGATTTCCCTAGATATAATATGCATACTTCCCAGATGATGCAGAAGATAGATTCCAATTTGCCACTGAGCAGGGTGGAAAGCGAAATAGTACAGTGCAAAACTCAGCTGCTCCTTGGACCCAATTAAATTTTTTTCCCAAGACATTTTACCAAGTTAACACATGCACATAGTTATAAAAAAAAAAAAAATTACATAGTACCCAAAGACTTAAAATTAAAAACTTAGCTATGTTTACAGCTTTTTTTTTTTTAAAGATTATTTATTTATTTATTTGACAGAGAGAGAGAGATCACAAGTAGGCAGAGAGGCAGGCAGAGAAAGGAGGAAGCAGGCTCCCTGCCAAGCAGAGAGCCCAATGTAGGACTCGATCCCAGGACCCTGAGATCATGACCTGAGCTGAAGACAGAGGCTTAACCCACTGAACCACCCAGGCACCCCTATGTTTATAGCTTTTTGTGTGCACATACTCTTAGATAGACTTACACAGCAGCTGAGAAATTCTGATAGAAACACTTGGGCTGCCTAAGACTTCCATGAGAACATTTTTGGTCTGTTGCTTTTGGTTGCTTTTTTGTTATCTTGGCTCAAAAGTGTGCATGCCAGACCAGCAAACCTTACATAGGAGACAGATAGGGTAGTACTCACTAAAGTGATGGATTCCGACACAGCTGGAGGTGATGGCAGACCAGTTTCCTGGGAGAGCAGGCCTGAAACTTGAACTCTCGCTTCTGTGTTAGTTCTGGCAGTAGCCAAAAGAAGAGGGAGAAGTAGTAGTCTGACAACTGGAAGACGCAAGACATACCCGGAGGGCCTTTCCTGGATTGGTAGAGACATTCCAGAGGGAGGAGCCAGAGTGCTGGGCTAAGATTATGCTCAAAGTTTATGCAATCTCCTGCCACCCTCCAATTCATAGTTAATGATTTAAATACACTGCAAGCTTTTGCTGGTGGGGGGAGGTGGGAAAGTAATTTATTCACAGGAAGGGAAGTGCCCATGGAGTTGCTGGAGGGTTCGGACTTGTGAAGGGGTAGAGCAAGTTTTATCTCAGAAGGAAGAAAGAACAAAGTATGGATGAGGACATAGAAGAGTTTTAAAATGGAAAACAAAGAAGTTAAGTGGCGCATTTGAGTTGTTCTACACCTCAGAGAACCAGTTCCTGTGTTTATCTGTTTAACTGGTCAGGACTAAACATAAATGCTCTCAGGTTGCTCCTTTGCTCATATCAGGTTGCCCAGCTTACTCCAGGTAAAATCTCAAGTCCTTACCTTGACTACAAGGATCTGGCACAGGGTTCTCTCTGACCCATCAGCTGCTCCCCCTTTCCTTACTCAGCTGGGGCCACATTGGCACCCTTGCTTTTTTTTTTTTTTTTTTTTTTTGAACATACCATGCATGTTCCAGCCTTGGAATTTTTTCCACTGCCTGGAACACTCTTCCCTTAGATACCCCTTGGCTAAATCACCATTTTATGAGGTATCCTATCAAAGAGGTCTTCCCTTACTACATTTTCTAAAATAGCATGCCTCAATTTTTCTCTTTAATCTGTTTTAACTTTTTACATCTCTTACCACCACCCTTAAGAGTAAGAAATTTGTTTTGTTTGCTGATACATTATTGTTGTGATGCGTTACAACAGTTGTCTAGAACACTTACTGACAAATTTTAGGCATTCAATAAGTAATTGATGGGTAAATGAATAAATAAATAATTTTTTCAGTTACATGTGACAGAAACCCAATTTAAATTCACTTAAGCAAAATGAGGAATTTATTGGACTCTTTTTGGTTCAGTGAAGTTTTGGTTGTTGATTATTTGGGATTTTCTATGTGGATAATCACATAATCTGCAAATAGGGACAGTTTTACTTGTTTCATTTTTTTTTTACTGATATAATTTTTTAAATTTAAATTCAACTAATTAACATATAGCATATTATTAGTTTCAGAGGTAAACCTCAGTGATTCATCAGTTGCATATAACACTCCATGCTCTTTGAATCCTATGGCCCCTTAATGCCCATCACCCAGTTACCCCATTCCCCCACCCACCTCCTCCAGCAACCCTCAGTTTGTTTCCTATAGTTAAAAGTCTCTTATGGTGTTTCTCCCTCTCTGATTTTGCCCTATTTTTCCCTCCCTTTCCCTATGAGCTTCGGTTTTGTTTCATAAATTTCGTGTATGAGCAAAATCATATGGTATTTTTCTCTGATTGACTTGTTTTGCCTAACATAATACCCTCTAGTTCCATCCATGTCATTGCAAATGGTGAGATTCCCTTTTTTGATGGCTAAGTAATATTCCTATGTATATATCTCTCTCACATCTTCTTTATCCATTCTTCTGTCAATGAACATCTGGGCTCTTTCCATAGTTTGGCTATTGTGGACATTGTTGCTATAAACATTGGGGAGCAGGTGCCACTTCTGATCACTATGTTTGTATCCTTTGGGTCATAGGATATTGCTGGGTCATAGAGTAGCTCTATTTTTTACTCTTTGAGGAACCTACATACTGTTTTCCAGAGTTGCCGTACCAGTTTTCATTCCCACCAGTAGTGTAAGAAGGTTTCCTTTTCTCCATATCCTTGCCAACATCTGTTGTTTACTGACTTGTTAATTTTAGTCATTCTGACAGATGTGAGGTGGTATCTCATTATGGTTTTGATTTGTCGTTCCCTGATGCCAAGTGATGTTAGCATTTTTCATGTGTCTGTTGGCCATTTGTATGTCTTCTTTGGAGAAATGTCTGTTCACGTCTTCAGTCCATTTCTTGACTCTATTTTCTGTTTCTTTTTGGGTATTGAGTTTGATAAGTTCTTTATAGATTTTGGATACTAGCCCTTTATCTGAAAAGATATTTGCAAATATATTCTCCCATTCTGTTGTTTGTCTTTTGGTTTTGTTGACTGTTCCCTTTGCTATGCAAAAGATTTTATCTTGATGAAGTCCCATAGTTTACATTTGCTTTCCTTTTCCTTGCCTTTAAAGATGTGTCTAGCAAGAAGTTGCTGTGGCTGAGGTCAAAGAGGGTGCTGCCTCTGTTCTTCTCTAGAATTTGGATGGGTTCCTGTCTCACATTGAGGTCTTTCATCCATTTTGAGGTTTTTTTGTGTATGGTGTAAGAAAATGGTCCGGTTTCATTTTTTTGCATGTGACTGTCTAATTTTCCCAACACCATTGTTGAAGAGACTGTCTTTTTCCCATTGGATATTTTTTCCTGCTTTGTTGAAGAAGAGTTGGCCATAGAGTTGAAGGTCCATTTCTGGGTTCCGTATTCTGATCCACTGAACTATGTGTCTGCTTTTATGCCAGTACCATACTGTCTTGATGATTACAGCAGGCTTTCCCCCAGGAAAGCCACCTGGGAAAGAGCCATACTGAGCTCCTGATTGTCGTCTGGCGTTTTCCTCCCTCTGGGCTCTCTCATGTTCTTCCCGAGCCTTCTTAACCCTTTCTATTCTTTCTTTGATCTCTCGCTCTTCACGTTTTCGCTCATATTTTCTCCGATGTTCAGCAATTTTCTGGGCCCTCGGTTGAACTTCTTTCAGCATTGCACTAGCATCTTCATCATAATCCAGTTTACAAGCAAGGGCAAGATCATGTGCTGCTTCTTCCCAATGGCCCAGAAGTCTATGTGCTTTCCCACGCCACTTATAAGGCTGAGCTGAATCAGGATTTATTTCAATAGCTCTGTCACAGTCTCGAATGGCAGCATTTGGCTTCTGTAATTTGATGAAGACACTGGCTCTCTTGGCATACAGAATGGCCAAGCGAGGATTTAGTTTGATGGCATCTGTGAACAAGTCAATGGCTTTCTGTAGTTCACCATCATTTAGGGCATCAATGGCAGCCACTTTTTTATCATTTGCCTGATCCATCATTTCCTCGGTTATCTCTACATTTTCATCTCCCATTTCTTGAGGGGCATCGGTATCTGGTTCAATCACACCTTCATTGTCAATTTCTAGATCACTCTCCTCACTTGATGGTTCATCTGTCTTTATGTTTTCCTCTGCCTTCTTACTATCTGGTTTTTCTTCCTTGATACTGTCTTCTGATTTAGTTTTATGAGTGGCAGGTGGTATTTTACCCCCCATGCTCTCCACCCACTCCCGCAGGAAACGCATTTCCTCGGTGTGCAGAACGCTCGGATCCTGCTTACACATTTTCACGAAAGCCCGAAGCTCGCTCACTTTGCGGGGGTCCATGGTCCGGAGGCAGTAGCAGGCGGCAGGCGCCGCTGAGGTTGCGACCCGATTCCAGGCGCGGGTACTAACTCAGCGTGATCGTGTGGAAGGGGCTGCACTGATTGATTTTTAATCACTAAACCAGCCTTGCTTCCCTGCAATAAACTCCTATTGGTTCTTGTGTATATGTATTTTTATATATATTGATGAGAAATTTTCAGTCATTATTCGAGAAATTTTCAGTCTTTATTTCTTTTTCAGCTCTGTCCTCTTTTCCTCTCTCTCTCCCCTTTTGGGATTCTGATGATACAATATTAGATCTTTTGTAATAGCCCCGCAGGTCTCTGAGGCGCAGTTCTTTTTTTTTTTTTTTTCAAAGATTTTATTTATTTATTTGACAGACAGAGATCACATGTAGGCAGAGAGGCAGGAAGAGAGAGAGAGAGAGAGAGAGAGAGGAGGAAGCAGGCTCTCCACTGAGCAGAGAGCCCGATGCGGGGCTCGATCCCAGGACCCTGAGATCATGACCTGAGCTGAAGGCACTAACCCACTGAGCCACCCAGGCGCCCCGGCTCAGTTCTTTTTATTCCTTTTTTTTCTTTTCTTCTTCTTTTTTTTTTTTTTTTGGTTGTTATTTTTTGTTTTGCTTTGTTTTGTTTTCCGTTCAGCTGGCTTCTCTCATTACTATTGGGTAATTTCTATTCTATCTTCTAGCTCACTGATTATTTCCTTCTCTTCCTCCCATTCTGCTGCTGAGTCCACACAATTAGCTTTTTATTTCTCTTATCATATTTTCTAATTGTATTTTTTAGTTTTTTTAAATTTCCATTTGATTCTTTTTAATATTGTCTATTCATTTGCGGAGGCTTTGATGTTTCAAGCATATGTATTTGTAATTGCTTGTTGAAGCATTTTTATCATGGCTGCTTTAAAACCTTTGTCAGGTGCTTCTAACATCTTTGTCATCTTGGTCTTGGCATCTACTGGCATCTATTGATTATCTTTTTTTTTAATTCAGTTTGAGACCTGCCTGGTTCTTGGTATGGTGAGTGATTTTCATTTGAAACCTGGATAGTTTTATATTATGTAATCAGATTCTCAATCTCATTTAAACCATCCATTTTAACTGGCTTTGCTCCACAAGTGTTCTGGCAGGGAAAGTGAGAGGGCACCACCTCATTAACGCCAGATAAATATAGAAGTCCACGTTCTCCACTAAGTTTCCAATGAAACTGGGATTGGGAGGAGTTGCTTTTTAGTGCTGGATAGGATGAGTTCCAACTCCTTATGGGGTCTCTACTGACACTGGCTTGCTCCCTACTTGGCATTCTCTGATACTATCCCAATGGAGGGTATGGGGATACAGCCTCATGAGAGTAGAAGTCTAGGCTTCCCATTCTACCTTTGTTGGCATAGATAAACATGAGTGGAGCCATGATTTTTTTCTGGGGTACTTGGCTTGCGTAGAGGATTTGATGTTTAAAAGTATTCTGTCTTGCTGGCCTGCTCCTTTCTTGGCCCTTTGGTGAAAGACAGCAGGCTTTCTCTGTTTTTTTTTTTTGTTGTTGTTGTTGTTGTTGTTGGTACCGTTGGTGTTTACAGGTTTTCAGCTTTTTCAACTCCAAGTCTAGGATATATGGGCCAGAAAGAAAACCCAGGGAACTGACCTTTGTGTCATTCCTTAGGTCCCAAAGTCTGTAACCAGTCTGCCTTCCTCTCTATACCTTCCAGAGTCTTCTTATGTTTGTTTTATAGTAATGTCAGGACTTTTAGTTGTACTTAGCAGGAGAAAAGAGAAAGGTCTGTCTCCTCCATCTTCCCAGAGTAGAAGTCATCCCATCTCATATTTTAAAAAGATTTTATTTATTTATTTGAGAGAGAGAGAGAGAAAAAGAGAGAGAAAGTGAGCACATACAAGTGGGGGGAGGGGCAGAGGGCGAGGAAGAGAGAAAATCTGCAGCAGAATTCCTACTGAACAGGGAGCCCAACACGGGGCTTGATCCCAGGACCCTGAGATGATGACCTGAGCCAAAGGCTGATTCTTCACCAACTGAGCCACCCAGATGCCCCCATCTTATTTTTTGAGGTTAAAATGGCATTGATAGCATTTTTAGACAAGAACATTGCTAAAAAGAAAATCACAGGCAAACTGAAAAACTGAACATAAATAAAAAGCCTAGGGGCACCTGGGTGGCTCAGTGGGTTAAAGCCTCTGCCTTCGGCTCGGGTCATGATCCCAGGGTCCTGGGATCGAGCCCCGCATTGGGCTCTCTGTTCGGCGGGGAGCCTGCTTCCTCCTCTCTCTCTGCCTGCATCTCTACCTACTTGTGATCCCTGTGTGTCAAATAAATAAATAAAATCTTTTTTTTTTTAAGATTTTATTTATTTATTTGACAGAGAGAAATCACAAGTAGGCAGAGAGGCAGGCAGAGAGAGAGAGGAGGAAGCAGGCTCCCTGCTGAGCAGAAAGCCCGATGTGGGGCTCGAACCCAGGACCTGGGATCATGACCTGAGCCGAAGGCAGCGGCTTAACCCACTGAGCCACCCAGGCGCCCCAATAAATAAAATCTTTAAAAAAAAAAAAATGAAAAGCCTAAAGTAAATTATTAACAAACTGAAATCAGCAATGTACAAAAACCAAACATCCATTCTGACCAGTTTGAGTTTATCCTAAAAAAGGTAAAAGAAGGGGTGCCTGGGTGGCTCAAAGTTGATTAAGTGGGGGCTCATTGCCCTCAAAAGTAAATACAAATAGAAGGGAATTTCTTTAGTATGATAAATAATGGATATCAACAACTTTTAATTTGATACTGAAACATTAGAAACATTTTTTTAAAAGATTTTATTTATTTGACAAGGAGAGATCACAAGTAGGCAGAGCAGCAGGCAAAGGGAGAGGGAGAAGCAGGCTTCCCACTTAGCAGGGAGCCTGATATTGGGCTTAATCCCAGACTCTGGGATTATGACCTGAGCTAAAGGCAGATGCTTAACTGACGGAGCCACCCAGGTGCCCTGAAATATTGGAAACATTTTATGGTAAAATGTTGGAGGCATTTAATGAATCAGGAATAAGGCTATAGCCTCTGTGCCTAATTAATATTATACCAAAGGCCTTTGTTAGCCCATTCCAGGTCAACTAGAATGCAAGTACTTTAACTGTTTGCTCATTACTGAATTTCAGAGAGGTAGAACAGGGCCCAACACATAACAGGCATTCAGTAAATATTTGTTAAGTGAGTGAGTTGAAGAAGCCATATCTATGAAAATTATATACTTAAAAAAGCCCAGGAAAACAGAGAATAAATATTTTTATATGTAAGTAATTCATGTTAATTTTAAAATTCTAGCAACATAGAAAAATGCAAAGAGGATGGTAAAAAACCATTTCAAATCTCACCACGAAAAAGCAACTGTTAATAACTCTGGGCTCACATCATTTTACATATTACACTGGACATATTTACAGAGAGAAGGTAGGTAGATAAACGGATAAAAAGTGGATCTGGGATATGCACAGTATTTTAAGTAAAATGATATCGAACTTTAACCCACAGAAAAACAATCAAAGCGAAACTGAAGAATAGTCAAATACCAGGAAGGTATTTATTTTTTATTTTTTATTTTTATTTTAAGTGGGCTCCATGCCCAGTGTGGAGCCCAGTGAAGGGCTTGAAATCATGACCCTGAGATCAAAACCTGAGCTGAGATCAAGAGTTAGATGCTTAACCAACTGAGCCACCCAGGCACCCCCAACGTAGGTGCTTCTTAACTAGACATGTCATTAGTTCCTAAAAGATCCCACCAAAGTTAAGGAAAACCTTAAGTGATTGGAATAATTTTTAAACCTACATTTTTCTAATTAAACTGTATCAATCAATATCTACTTTAAGAAATTAATCAATTGGTTCATTCTGTTTTTCTTATCTCCCTTCCCCTAGCCCCTTGATTTTTGTTATATTATTGCCAGGTTTGGAGACCAGTACATTCTCTTCTATAACCATAGCTTCCTCAGTTACCAAGCATTAGTTTATGTCACTGATTCCCAAGGGGGGGGGGCAGTTGTGCCCTAAGGGGATGTAAGGTGATGTCTGGAGACATTTTGGGTTGTCACACCTTGGGGGAATGCTATTGGCATCTAGTGGGTGGAGACTAGAAGGGCTGGTAGACATCTTACAATGCACAAGACAGCCTCTGCAACAAAGAATTAATTATCCAGCTCCTAACCTAAGTGCTATGGCTAAGAAACCCTGATCTAATGTCTAAGTGGGATTTAGTGCTACCAATAGTCCTTTTCATATAGCTTCCCTTTCCTTGTATTCTTTACTGTTTTTCTTTATTAGCTGAATTTAACATCTAGGAGATTTTTTTTTTCTTCACAAGGGCTTATAATAACTGTGTTCCCTTGCTTGGTTGATAATGCCTGTTTACTGACTTTATATGGAGAATAACTTGGCTGGATTTGAGTTTCTTATGTTAAATTTTCTTTCCCTCAGAAAACTGTGGACCTTGTTCCACTGTTATTTGGCATTAAATATTACTTTGGAGGAGCCCAAGGTCAACCAAATTCTTTTCTCCTGGTATGTGTCTGTTGCACAATAAAAAAATGGACTGGCCTTTGTCCTTGGTTCTTGTCACTGGAGACTCTAAATCCTTAGAATTCCTGAGTAACAGGAGTGCCTTTATTATTCATGAAACCCCTTAAAGATTTTATGTATTTATTTGTCAGACAGAGAGAAAGAGAGCACAAGTAGGGGAAGCAGCGGGCAGAGGGAGAAGCAGACTCCCTGCTGAGCAAGGTGCCCGATGTGGGACTGATTCCAGGACCCTGGAATTATGACCTGAGCCTAAGGCAGATGCTTAACCAATTGAGCCACCCTGGCATCCCTTATGAAACCCCTAAATGACACCCAAGTTTATCCTAGCAAGATGACTCAGGAGGAAGGGTCTGGTCACCAGAAAGGTCAACCACGTGATTACAAGGTTGGAGCTTTGAAGCTAGCCCAGTCAGTGTCTGGGGAGAAAACTGGAGATTGACTGTAGTCACTTGGCTAATGATTCCCTGATAAAAACCTGGTGAAGCTTCCTGTTTGTTGAACTCATCAGATGTACTGGGAGGGTGACATGCCCTGATTCCATGGGGAGGGAACATAGAAGCTCTATATTTGGGACCCTCTCAGACTTTGCTTTATGTTTCTCTTCATTTGGCTAGCTCTGATCTATGTTATTTGTAATAAAACTGTAATCCTAACTATAGCTCTTCTTTGAGTTCTTTGAATTCTAGTGGCTTAAGGAACATGAGGGAGTTGTGGGACCCCCTGATTTTGTAGCCAGTTGCCCAGAGGTTTAGGTGGCCCGGGAACCCCTGAACCTGCAGTTAACATCCGAAGTGAGGAAAGTCTTGTGGGGACTGTGCCTTTAAACCTGTGGGTTCTGATGCTCATCCCAGTTAGTGTCAGAACTGAATTCAAATGTGGTATTGTAAAGCCTCACTTACTCTTCCTGGGTGCTTATGTAATTTTTTCTTTGTTCATAAGTTAATAAACTTCAACCAGAGGTGTCTTGATGTTGTTAGTCCTATATCAGATCTTACTGTGTTCTATTGTTCTGCAGATTCTTTCTCTTTTGGGCTGTTTATGGTCATTCTCAATTATTGGTCATTCTCTATCATTCTTGTTGGTAATGTTACTGACTTGGGTCCTTGGGCTCTCCAAGCAGTACAAATTGATTGGGGCCAAATGGGAATTTCCAGGCAAGGCTCTTATTGGGGCTTATGCTTATCGGGGCTTATCCTTCATGCTGGCTCTCAGAACAAAGGCCAGGAAAGTTTTTAAAGAAGCTAAGGCAGGATAGGAGTGACTTCTAAGTGATGAGGGAGAAGGCAAACTGAGGAAAAAGCACAAGCTAACACCTCACAATCCCATCCTCCCCACTCCCAGGTAGGCTATATATGACATTCCCCAGGCCGTCCTGGCTGCCCTAAAGCTAAGGGAAGGAAAAACAAATGGTTAGCTTATAGCAGATCACTGTCCAGCAAGACATGTGTCTACCTCAGTTATAAATGTCTTAGTAATTTGCAAGAAAAAAGCATTTTAAAAAATGATTTTATTTATTTATTTAACAGAAAGAGCGAGATTACAAGTAGGCAGAGAGGAAGACAGAGAGAGAGGGGGAAGCAGGCTCCCCACCGAGCAGAGAGCCCAATGCAGGGCTCGATGCAGGGTTCGATCCCAGGACCTTGGGATCATGACTGCAGCTGAAGGCAAAGGCTTAACCAACTGAGCCAACCAGGTGCCCCAGGGGAAAAAAAAAAAAAAAAAAGCATTATCAATAACCTGACTTCCAGAAGGAAATGTAGATAAAATTAAATGTCCTTATGACCTGCAACCCACTGACAAATACTTGAGGCAGGCAAAACTTCCTCCAGGAAGCACCCAACTGTCTTCATGTTAGTGGCTTGCTAGAGGGAAAAACCACCTTGGGTTGACAATAGCAAGGCCTCAGATTTCCTGTGAGTCTTCTTTAGCATGTGAAAATCCACTTCAAAACTCCCTTACCTTTACTTCCCCCGACCCCGAAATATATATAATCAATTGCTTCTCGCCACTGCAGAGGTGACTCTTTCTGCCCACAGGTCCTGTCCTCATTCTTTAATAAAACCACCTTTTGGGGCACCTGGGTGGCTCAGCCAGTTATCTGCCTTCAGCTCAGGTCATGATGATCAAGCTCCATGTCAGGCTCCCTGCTCAGCGGGGAGTCTACTTCTCCCTCTCAGCGGCTTAACCCACTGAGCCAC
This sequence comes from Lutra lutra, assembly GCF_902655055.1. Classification (NCBI taxonomy): domain Eukaryota; kingdom Metazoa; phylum Chordata; class Mammalia; order Carnivora; family Mustelidae; genus Lutra; species Lutra lutra. The sequence goes on along the minus strand of NC_062295.1, from coordinate 15,859,278 downwards.
CCAGGCGCCCAAACTGTTGCTTTCTTGATGTGGATGCTCACCAAAGTATTTCTCTTCCTCCTGGGTCCACAGCTAGGCCAATTTCTCACCTCCCTGGAAGTGGAGGTGGAGCACTGAAATGTGGGCTTCTAGCCCTAAATTCATATGAGATCCTCCACAACTGTCTCTCTCAGCTCTTTGCTCTGGCTCTTGCTCTGCTGTTTGTCAGTTGGTTGATTTCAAAGGATCCAGCACAGGGCCTACAGGAGGCCTGAGAGAGAGTGGAGTCCATGAATATAAGGGTCCTGAGTCACTGTGTGGAGGTTAGCTAGCCAGGAAAGCCCATCAACCCAGATCTTTTGCATTAGACTTCAGCCTCTGAGCTTTGGGTTAGTTTGTTTCTACAGCATAACCTAGCACTCTTTTTTTTTTTTTTTTTTTAAGATTTTATTTATTTGAGACCTAGCACTCCTTGAAAAACACACTGGGAATCTAGAGTTTGTTCAAAATGTCTTCACTCTTTTTGTCAGAGTCTTATTGTCCATAGAGATGATGAACACTGTCCTTCAGGTAAATTAATAAGACAGCTCACAATGAAATGAAGAGAATATGGGTTTTGAAGTAAGAGACCTGATTAGAAAGCCCAGTGCTGGTATTTTCTTTAAGACTCAGAGGGAGGGGGGCGCCTGGGTGGCTCAGTGGGTTAAGCCGCTGCCTTCGGCTCAGGTCATGATCTCAGGGTCCTGGGATCCAGTCCCGCATCGGGCTCTTTGCTTGGCAGGGAGCCTGCTTCCCTCTCTCTCTCTCTCTCTCTCTGCCTGTCTCTCCATCTACTTGTGATCTCTCTCTGTCAAATAAATAAATAAAATCTTAAAAAAAAAAAAAAACAGACTCAGAGGGAGGGGCACCTGGGTGGCTCAGTGGGTTAAGCTGCTGCCTTCGGCTCAGGTCATGATCTCAGGGTCCTGGGATCGAGCCCCGCATCGGGCTCTCTGCTCAGTGGAGAACCTGCTTCCTCCTCTCTCTCTCTCTCTGCCTGCCTCTCTGCCTACATGTGATCTCTGTCTGTCAAATAAATAAATAAAATCTTTTGGAAAAAAAAAAAGAATGGCGGGGCGCCTGGGTGGCTCAGTGGGTTAAGCCGCTGCCTTCGGCTCAGGTCATGATCCCGGAGTCCTGGGATCGAGCCCCGCATCGGGCTCTCTGCTCAGCAGGGAGCCTGCTTCCCTCTTTCTCTCTGCCTGCCTCTCTGTCTACTTGTGATCTCTGTCTGTCAAATAAATAAATAAAATCTTAAAAAAAAAAGAAAGCAACAGTTTATTTTAATGTAAAAATAATACATGCATATGGATAAAAATAAAAGATACAGAGAAAGAGAATAAAGTAGTTACCAAATGTGTTGCAAAACAAGGGTTGTGTGTGTGTGTGTAGGGAAGTGGGTGGAATATATATGTAACTAGTTTTTCAAACAAGTCTTACATCAAAACTTTTATTTTTCCTCCCAATTTCTCTTTCCCCCTGCTGTATCCAATATCCCTGTTCTATCTGATAGTGACTTCTTGCCACGATCCCACAATTAACAATCATTTTTAGTTATAAAAGTTTGTCCACTTAAAACTGTTCATCACAAACTCAATGTACATCGTGCCTGTTCTTTTCTGCCCAACATAGGCTTGCTCTGTGCTTCTGGGGACCAGCAGTGGGCAGGAGGACTGGCCAGTCTTCTGCACCCCTCCCACTCTATCACCTCGAAAAGAGACAAGCGGCGTGTCTGTCTCTCAGACATCTTTCCCCTTCCCTCTTCTAAGTTCTACATACTCTATTGTTGGGGGTAAGGAGAAAAGACTAGGGCAGGAGGGTTTACCTCCTGTTGGGTCTACCTGTTCAAGCCCAGGTAACTTCGGGGAGTCTACTTGACCAACATCTTTAGAACACCCTGTGTTGGGCTGCAGGCTTCTCCTTTCTTGTCTCTCTACCTCGTCTCACTCTCTGTGCCCTGCCATGTGTTTCTATTTCTCTTTCTGGCTCATTTCCAGAAATGGCCAGGCAGAAGGGGACATGGTCCCAGGAAAGTGATGCCAGTGTCTTCTAGGAATTTCTACCTTTATAAGGGATTTCCTTATTGTTCCTCTCAGCAAAGGGTGTGGAAGTACTCTCTGCTCTCCCATCCCCAGTCTTTGGATGTAGGCCCCAAAGCAGAGTGGTGTCAAAGTAGCAGGACAAGTTGAGCCAACTTTTCACAAATCGGAGAAAGTTACCTAACTTAGTCTCTTCTGACAGTTCTCTTTAGAATGGAAAGGGCAGTGACTTAATGCCTCTTAATTCTTAGCTTTGGGCTTTAGTTGAGAAATGTGAAGAAACATCTGAAGTCTTATGAAGTATCATTTTTATATACATGTAGGATTAAAACATATGTTAGTGTTTATATTATGTGTACACTCACATATGTATGTGTGTGTATGTATATGTATGTATATATATTCCCTTTTAAAACATGAATTGGTTTATAGTACACATACCTTACTTTTTTCCCCTTCATTTCCCAGTGTATCTTGTACATCTTTCCATATTAACACATTTAGATAAAATAAGGCTTCTCTTGGGTACTGGAAATTAGTAAGGGGTGGCTGGAGACACTTCAAAGCTAACTGGCCAATACAAAAAGCCTGGTTCTTCACTTCAACTCTTGTTTGATTATAAATTAACCTCTCCAAACCTCCCAATTCACAGCAGCCACAACAAAACAGAAGTAACTGACATTTATTGAATATTTCTATATATGATTAGCATGTATTATTTTATTCAATGCTTCTTTCTCTTCCCTGTTCTCACTTGCTCTCTCTCTCAAGAAAAAAAATATCTGACTCTCAATGTATATGCTTAATCAGTTTGTCTCTCTGTTCTTCTGTACATTGAATGCCATATTCTCATTGACTTCCCTCCAACTTTTAATTTAAATATAAATGATTCAACCTGACTACTCATCTGTGTTGAACAATCGTCTAACCCTCAGCCACCCTGGACTCTTAAACATGTACTGTACCTACTCTGAAATTTATATTTCTTGCATTAGTACTTTATCCAGTGCTTGTGTTATGCCTTGATGGAGTGTGCAGTTCATAGATGATTTCAGTTCCAAATGGAGGTATTTCTTATTTGTTGAACTGTCTGAGATTCCACCATTAGGGATCCATTCTTAGGAGCACTGACTACAGTGGAAAGTAAGAGGAGCAGGAGGAGGATCTAGAAGCGGTCAATGAAGTAGAACTAAATAGTAACACAATTAAATTTAAACATAGATTATTTAACCAAATCTCAGAGCAGAAGGAACGAAATACCCAAGAATCCTCAGAAAAAGTTTTAAGGAGAAAGACTCATGCATGTGGAGGGTATAAAACTGGAGAAGAAAATTGGAGGGAAAGAGATTTATTCACTTTTGCCCTCAAGAACCTATGTCCATAAAATGCCAGGTTTGCCTTAGAGAAGCATACCTGTCCAGCTAGACTCCAGCAGTGGTGGGATGAAGCACATCGAGGGAGGCTGGGGTCAGGAGTTCAGGACACCCAGCAAGGCTGAGCCAAGATGCAGGTAGGAACAAAGAGCCAGACCAAATGTAGCTTCCCCATGGAAAGACCCAAGTTCAAATGGCTTCAGAGTCAGGCTGTAATCTGGGGCTCAGGCTGTTGGGCATGTTTCCTGTCCAACTGTGGGTGTGAGGAAAATGCATGTGTGGCGCAAGTGCTGTGGGCACAGAGCCAGTGAAAGGCATGGGGTGTCATTCAATCAAATGGGAGGCAGGAGCCAGCTGGCAGAGGTAAGGGCATGCAGGTATTATGTATTTATCCTATTTTACTTCACACTATATTATTTTTAAAATTTATTTCCTTTCTGGCCTCCTTCCTAGAAAGATTAAATTTCACTTTCAATAAGTGACACACTGAGATAAGAGATTAGGGACAAATAATGCACTCGGGATTAGATTGGGGAATGGATACTAATACTAAAAATATTACACCTCAGTGAGTCACAGCTCAGCCCCAAACCAGCTGTTTTTAAGTCCACATTGACTGAACTGTGACTATGAACTAAGCACTTATCATGCCTGATCTTGTGTTCTCCCAGTAACCTAGAAAATGGGCATTTTATTATTACCTCCATTTATTACTTATTTATTATTTTATTGTTATCTCCATTTAAAACATTTGGGGAGAGTGCGCCTGGTTTTGGGGGGTGCTGGTTGAGCATCTGACTCTTGGTTTTGGCTCAGGTCATGATCTCAGGCTCATGAGATTGAGCCCCATGTTGGGCTCCACAGTCAGCATGGAGTCTGCTGGAGATTCTCTCCCTCTACCTCTCTCTCTCTCTAATAAAAATAAATCTTTTTTCCTCTTCTTCTTCTTCTTATTTATTTATTTTTAAAAAGATTTTATTTATTTATTTGACAGACAGAGATCACAACTAGGCAGAGAGGCAGGGGCTTGATCCCATGACCCTGGGACCATGACCTGAGCTGAAGGCAGAGGCTTTAACCCACTGAGCCACCCAGGTGCCCTCTTCTTTTTTAATAGCAAATGAGGAAATTTGACTTGTAACTTGCTTGGAGTCCCACAGCCAGAACATGGCAGAACTGGGATTTGAACCTGGTTTGGCTTTAGAATTTGGGCTCTTGATCATATACATAATACCAACTCTGAAGGTGGCAGGTGTGGAGAAATCAAGTCAGCAGGTGGCCAGGGTTAAATTGTTAAGACATCTATCTCCTGAAAAATGCTGGGTATCAAGAGAATAAGGCAGGTAATGCTGGACGGATAGTGCAGTTAGAACATGAACAAAATCTATGAGTATATGCTGTCTGTGTTTGGGACCAGGATGGATTCTGTCCTCAACATACAAGTAGAAATTACATGGCAGTAACTTTTAAGCTTAGGAAGAGAAAGGGAAAGAGAATTTAGAATGTCTTAAACTATTCCTCCATTCCTTCCTTCAACTATTACAAGCCACATCACCGAGCCCTTGGTGCCTAATGATAGACACCAGACCACTCACCATGACTGGTAACCAAAGAAGGTGAAAGATCACACAAATAGAAACTTGACACAAATGTGTTTCCAGCATTGCCTGGGAAATTTCTTTCCTAATTCCTAGTTTCTGTTCTCCCTCCTCTGGTGGGATCTTAATGGGATCTGGATTTGGTATACTTCCCTTCTTAATAGCATGAGTCTTAACCTTTTTTCTTTATTGAACATTTTTTGGGGTTGAGTTCAAATGTTCAATAGCATGTTTTGAGTACTTACTGTGGACCAGGCACTATGCTAGGCACTGAAGTTGAATGGAAAAAAAATGAGTTTCAGGCAGCTCTATGCCTCTAAATACCACCAGCAATGCCAGCATAATGAAACTGTTCTTCAGAATCAACTGAGGACCTCCAGAAATCTATCTGTGCTCTGCAATCTCCATTCTGAAAAGTAAAGGCTGTGCTGATTATCTAGGTGGAAGCAAAAAAATAAGATGAAGACAAGATTTTTGGAAGTAGTGGAAGATTCGGGGATAGAACCAAAGATTAGTGACTATTATATCAGTGCCCCTTGTGCAATATCAGATTACCTCTTTTAGAATTTGTATGAACTCAAATCTGGTGGCAACTCTGTGTCTGAGAAGTAGCTGCAGGTATGGGGAGCATTTGCTGAAGCTGCAGAAGTTATGGATAAAAAGACCAGAGAAAGCAGTGTGAAACACAGAAGCCAACATTCTTGGTTGTAAGTAATATTGAAACATATTCTGGCATACTTAGGCTGGAAAGATACTTATTGGAAACTCTTGGGAAGCCGAGAGAATTATAGGGAAGGCTGAGGGTGCCAAGGATGGCTGGAGGAGCTAGGAAGCTGGAACTAAATCTATGTTCTAGAAAGTCTGGCACTGCCATCACCTCTGGAGTGGCTGCAAAGCTGCTGATACTGGATTTGGGATGCCACTGCCATTGGTGGGATGAATTATCAACAGGCACTGCCTCTTTCCACATTTGCTTTCAATTCTCAGTCCCAGACAGAAGTGTCCAGTTGATGAAGCTGAGGTGATGTGCTCACCTTACAGGGTGGGAAGAAGGGATACCTGACATTTCAAGTGTCCATGACACAAGGTGAGCCCTGCTTTCCACTCAGACTCATCCAATGATGGATTCCACCTCCTCCCCAAGGAAGGGGTTCATTTATTGAGCAAACAAAAACAACAAATGTCAACCATAATGGAGACAAAAAAATAAAGAGAAAGAAGTCCTAGGTGGTCCTTGTACGTGTTCTACCCCAGTCTTCCCCTGTTGGTGATAGAATCTCGTTATTTCTCTACCTTCACCCCCTAGAATAATAGTATTAAATAAAGACATATTGGAAAACACTTCCTCAAGGATTCCATTTCTTATGAAATCGCTTCCATATTTGGCCAGAAGGGGCACCCTGAAAGGGAAATGAGTATTTTCCATTTGTCCTACTCTGCAGTGTGGAATAGGGCAGTTAACACTTAGCGCTAATCAGGAATAGTATTATTAATATTAGTAATTTAAGGAAAGAACCTAAGGAAAGATAAAGTTATACAAAGAATATGTATATATACACACATATATACATATATGTATATACACAACTATACACATACATATATATACATATTTACATATACATATAGTGAAGAAAAAAAACCCAGTTAATCATCAAGTTCAACACCAGGCTAATTATTTTTCCTCCTCTTAGTATTTTGTTGTTTCATACATAACAAATAAATCTCAGAATGTGAGATTGAAATACCTAGGTCAGTAAAATGCACAGTACTCCCGCCTTTGCTCACCAAAGCAATACACTGTCGAACGTGGGACACCAACACAAGGGATTTATAAAGTTCCAGTTGACTTTTAATTGCATGAAGTATAAGGATCTGGATTCCTGACCTTAGGGTATGAGGAATACCTATCCAGACTAATGAGTATTCTTAAACATTTTGGGGGACAGAATGAAAAGAAAATAGCAAGATATATTTCATCTTTCCCTTACTATTAGCAAAACATCTTTTATATGTATATGGATTTCTAGACCATTATTTCATATCAGCATTACTTTGTCATGGGAGTCACAAGAATGTCAATCTGAGAGATATAGGACTTACAATAACTACGAGGTTCTCTATTTCTGACTTTCTACGACCATCCACTCCACATTTTGGGGTCACTGGATTAGCTAATTCTTCCTAGGGCAACAAAGGACAAACCCTTTTGGCTCTTCATGGTTTTGTTCAGAAGTGAGGATGTGATTTCCTGTCCAAACCAAGTGCACTTGGACCAGTAACTCACCAAAATGATGCTTGCTATGACATCAGTGTCAATCAAAAGTGTGTGAAATTGATATGGACAGTATCTTGGGTATGAATATAAACACATTTTACAAGTTAAAGTGTCCCTTCAGTGACAATTTAATGCCAAGAAGTTTGTCCAGGTTTCTCTGTAGTTTATATTTCTCATTCCGATAGTCGGGTCTCTGACTTAGGAGTTCCTTATACTTTGTATCCTTCCTTTGTGCCTCTGGGGGTCCTTCAACAGGAGTACTAAAGTCTATTGACTATGCACATTTCACCAGAACCAAAAAATAAGTAGGATGGTTTGGAAGCTCCAGTGACTTCTAAGAAGCATTGGCCTAGAAGGGCAAGATGTGTATGAAATGTGTCTTGCTCTGCCAAATTGAGTACTTAGGTCCTTAAGTAGTACATAGGTACTTAATAAATACTAACTGCATGAATCAGTGAATATGAATGGAAAACGAAACCGTTCTTTACAAGCACGATCTACATCCAGCTGGAAGCCCAGCATGTAAGTTTACAGACCGGCCTCCACCCGAAGGCCGCGTTCCGGGAAAGTCCGAGCGTGGGCTGAAGAGCAGTAAGAAGTGTCAGTCAACCTCGCGACAGGCGGGCCTCGCACCACCTCTCCACAGCCTGCCACCTACCGGCTCTAGGACCCCTCGAAGCACCGACTGAAACTTGGAGGCGGGACTAGGAGGAGGCCGGCGCGCACACGTGATGTAAACCAGCTCTCGGCAGCAGAGGTGAGGAAGCGGGGAATAGCCCAGAAACACGTTTCTCGCTAGCCTCGGTTCTCACGCGCCATGGCGACCCCGGTCCAGCAGCCTCCTCAGTCGAGCGGCGGAAAGCGCAAAGGCAAAGCTCAGTATGTGCAAGCCAAGCGGGCGCGGCGCTGCGACGGCGGCGGGTACCGGCAGCTGGAACCCGGGCATTCTCATTAACTGCAACATGAACGAAGGCAAGTGCGTGGAGGAGGTGTACAGCCTGTTCAGCGAATACGGCGACGACATGTATGGGCCGGAAAAGGTACGGGCCCCAGAGAGGGCAAGCGGCCTTTGAGGAGCGAGGGAATGCTGCAAGGCCGGCATTTTCTACGCGTGCGCGCATTTTGTGGCGGCGCTGGCGAAGGGGCGCGGCCGCCTCTGTGCTGCCGCCTCTTTACCTTATCTGGGTTGCAGACCCCAACCGGGTCGTGTGCTTGAAAAACTTGCAGCTTTCGGTGGTTTTTGTTTTGTTGTTTTGTTTTGTTTTGTTTTCTTCCTCCCCCATTAGTAATCATAGTGGCTCCTATTTATAGGTTGCTTCTGCGGCCCAACGAAATGTTGTGTTTCTGAAGCTCTCAAACGTTTACTACTTACAGTAGATTTGTGGAGTAATGTTCATGAGGACACTGAAACTCAAGTTGGTTAAGTGAACGGTCCAAATTAATAAAGGAAACCTAATTTGTCCTCATGGTTTCTGACGTATCTTACCACTTTTACACCATGGTTGTAATGATGTTTGTCCTGAGCAGTGTCTCTGAAATAGTGGGTTTAGTACTAGTGCTAGTTATTTTTAAAATGCGCGTGTAAATGCAATTTAAAAAGTAAGAACTTTTGTCCTCACACCACCTAAAACCTAATTTCCCCATCACAGTTTGGAAATCATTATATTCCTAGCTTAGGATCAGGACTGATACATACACAAACACCTCAATGAATTAAAAGAGGGAGGATAATACAGGGGGCATTTGGATTCAAGGTCCATGATTTACTAGTTTTAGGGCTTGAACGTGGGTGTATTATTTAATTTTGCTGAGCTAAATAAAGAAAAATGATAGTGTACTTAATGTTGACTGAAAAGTTGCTTATGTATATAAAATACATCCTGGCAGGTAATAAAGTTTCCATAAATGTGTATAATTATTACTAGTGCTTGTCTGGCAAACTAATAATGGTGGGGCAGAGAACTGGGCAAGAAATGAGTGTCCTGTCTACACTGGTACCTTGAGCAAATTCTTGACTCTTTCTGTTCCCTGTTCCTTAGTAGAATATAAGGGCTTTTTATGCCCTGTTTGGTCTAATTGATGTAGTTTTTGAATGTAGGTGAGGGCCAGAGATGAGGCCCAAGAAAGAATTCTCGAGAGGTCTTTGGTGCAAAATGGTGGCTTTCTTAAAGCACCCGGTCAGGACCTGTGGGCAGAAAGAGCTGCTGCACAGGGGTTGTGAGGTGTGACTGATTATATACTTGGTAGTTGGGGGAGGTAAAGGAAAAGGGAGGTTTTCAGAAGAACTTTTGGATGTTAAAGAGGACCAACAGGATATTAGAGTCTTTGCCATTATCAAGTTAGGGTGGTTTTTTCCCCTCTACTAAAGCATTAACAGTAAGATATTTGGGAGTTTCCATCTGGAAGTTAGGTTATTGATAAGAATGCTTTTTTTTTTTTTTTGCCTCCCTGGTAAATCACTAAAACATTTGTAAGATGAGGGAAACTCTTGTCCTGCAGGACTGTGATTTCTATTCATTAACCCTTTGTTTTTCCCTCCCTTAGCATTAGGGCAGCCAGGGGTGCCTGAGGAATGTCACACATATCCCACCTGGGAGGGGACTGGGGTTTGTAAGGTGTCAGGTTGGGTTTTGTCCTCTGCCTTCTACTTGCTCGTCGTAATCTCACCAAAAGGAGAATGTCTTATTAGGCGCAAAGGTATCCGGTGATGGAATTAAGGTCTATCTTGAATGAATTCATCTGGTGAGCATGTTACCCTGTGTCCCAGAAAGTTAAGATATTTTTCAAAGCATTTTCAAATTATATGTGTCCCACTCTGAGGGAACTCCATTTTTCCTCCACATTTTGCAGAGAGCGATGTCAGTTTTTCTTTTCTTTTTTTTTTTAAGATTTTATTTATTTATTTGAGAGGGAGAGAGGGAGAGATAATGAGAGGAGAGAGGTCAGTGGAAGAAGCAGACTCCCTGCTGAGCAGAGAGCCCGATGTGGGTCTCGATCCTGGGACTTCAGGGTCATGACCTGAGCCGAAGGCCGTCGCTTAACCAACTGAGCCACCCAGGCACCTGTGATGTCAGTTTCTTAATAAAAAGCTTTATTGTCAGTATTGACCTGTCTGCCATTGGAAATTTCACATAGGTAGTTAATTGTAGCTTTTAACATGAACTCTTTTTGCATTTCTGCTCATTTGTTTCATGCAGTTTACGGACAAAGATCAGCAGCCCTCTGGAAGTGAGGGAGAAGATGATGACATGGAGGCTGCCTTGAAGAAAGAAGTTGGTGACATTAAAGCATCTACAGAGATGAAGCTAAGGAGATTCCAGTTAGTGGAGAGTGGAGCAAATAATGTAGTCTTCATCAGGACACTTGGAATAGGTACGTATGACTAATAAATCTTAAGAGTATTGAGCCTATAATATCTGGACATCTCCTTGCCTTAGAACACTGCCTACAAAATGGCTTCATGGTTATGGCTCAGTTAATTATTTGACTGATCTTTTCAACACTGTTCTAGCACTAGACATATGGAAGAGTCAGATGGGGTGGTGAACATCACATTGGCTTAGGAGTGGAAACCTGGCTTTACCACTTTCTTTGTATGTAACTTTAGGTGAAACAAGAGTACATATTCTGTTTAAGAGGAGCAGCTGCTCTTCAGTGCCAGCCAATTTGGAATGTAAGCCTATAGGGCCAGATCTTCTGGTTTCTCAAAAGAAGTTGAAAATCTGGAGAAGTTCCTAGATTTTTTAATGCAGTTAACTAATTTAAAAGTATTAAAAACACTCAGTAGCCCCAAACAGACTTGTAGGTAGTGAGGATGGCCTAAGGACCATATCATGATCATGTGTAATTCATGGCTTGGGGGCTTCTCTGAGTTCTGAGATCTAGATTATTGTCCAGACTTAACTAATGGATAAATTAAATCCTTTAAAATGACTTGCAGATTTGTTTTGTAAAAGAGTGTACTATTTAATAATGTTACATTTGTAGTTGCTATTGTTGCAGGAAAACAGTAGGGTGTTGGACAATGAGACATCACAAAAATGTTAGCTCCAGTGTCTTCATGAACAGTTGTTTTTAGTGAAAGCGGTAACAATGCTGAAGAGTTAACATATTAGGGTGCCTGGATGGCTCAGTTGGCTAAGCAATTGCCTTTGGCTCAGGTCATGATCCTGGAGTCCCAGGATCGAGTCCTACATCGGGCTCTCTGCTCGGCAGGGAGTCTGCTTCTCCCTTTGACCCTCCCACTTCTCATGCTCTCTTTCTCTCTCATTTTCTCTCTCTCTCAAGAAAAAAAACAAAAACCTTTAAAAAAAGAGTTAACATATTAGATATAGTAATAATCGGTATAGGCAGTGAAGAAAGTTGGAAAAAATATTGATTAGACTTATTTAACATTCATTATGATAATTTCTTCTATTATACTGTTGACATAGGTCACTGCCAATGAAGAATTCATCAATTTCAAGAGCTTTTAAAATGTCTGAGAGTTTTTATTCCTAACTTACTTGTGTGCTTTGTGCTTTTTTTCTTTTTTCTTTTAGAACCTGAGAAATTGGTACATCATATTCTCCAGAATATGTACAAAACCAAGAAGATGACGACTCAGGTTATTCTACGTATGTTACCCATTTCAGGCTCATGCAAGGCTTTCTTAGAAGATATGAAAAAATATGCAGAAACATTTTTGGAACCCTGGTTTAAAGCTCCAAACAAAGGGACATTTCAGATTGTATATAAATCTCGAAATAACAGTCATATGAATAGAGACGAAGTTATCAAAGAATTGACAGGTATGTTTTTCTTAGTGATTTTACGTTAGTATGTAATACTAAATACTTTTTCTTGATTTTATTAATTTTTTTTTACAACTTAAGACTTATATTTTTGAGTATAAAAGAAGTATATTAAAATGTCTTTAAAATAGGAGTACCTGGGGACACCTGAGTGATTTAGAGAGTTAAGCCTCTGCCTTTGGCTCAGGCCATGATCTCAGGGTCCTGGGATTGAGCCCCACATCGGGCTCTCCGTTCAGCGGGGAGCCTGTTCCCCTCCCCCTGCCCTACGTGCCTCTCTGCCTACTTGTGATATCTCTCTCTGTCAAATAAATAAAAATCTTAAAAAGAAAAAATAGGGGTACATGCCTGGCTTAGCCAGTAGAGCATGTGACTCTTGATCCCAGGGTTGTGAGTTCAAGCCACATATTGGGGGCAGAGACTATTAAAAAAAAAAAAGTCCTTAAAATAATATCAGACCTAACAGATTTCAATATGTTGGTTATGAGACTTTCTGGTAGGTAGATAGGAAATCTTCCAAATCAAGATTTAATTTTCTTTGGAAAAAAAGGACTCTAGGTAATGTCTTGGGATTCCATTTGTATTTATTTATTGAAAGGGTTCACAGCATTTCTTTTTGTAAAGATTTATTTACTCATTAGAGAGTGTGAGAGAGCATGAGCTGGGGGTGGGAGGAAAGGGAGACAAGCAGACTCCCCACTGAGCAGAGAACCCAATAATGAGGCTTGATTCCAGGACACCGAGATCATGACCTGGGCCACCCAGGAGCCCAGAATTCACAGAATTTGACTGGGGTCCATGTAGAAGAGTAGACTGTATATAAATTGGTTTAACAAGTCCCAAACAGAAAGATGAAAGATTGTATTTGTATCTGTCAAGCTTCATGGTATCCCTCTCCCTCTGTTTTCCTCTTCTTTTTGTTACAGGAATAGTAGGCAGCCTCAATTCCGGAAGATAAAGTGGATCTCACTAATCTGCAGTACACGGTGGTAGTAGAAATCATTAAAGCTGTCTGTTGCCTGAGTGTTGTGAAAGATTATATGTTATTCAGAAAATACAATCTCCAGGAGGTGGTAAAGAGTGCTAAGGACCCATCACAACTTAACCCAAAGCAGTCAGTGCAAGCAGGAAATGGGAAAGAAGCTAAATTGGAATCTGGTAACAAATGAAATCAACATGATCCAGCAGAAGGGAAAAATAACCAGCAGGAGGTACCAGAAAATAATGAGGAACTGGGGCAGACAAAACCAAGACACAGGTGGTGAACGAGGGAGGAGCTAAACCTGAACTTGAAAGTCAAGTCACAGAAAGATCTGAGTCAAGTGAAAATACCTCTCATAAGGATAAAAAGTCTCCTTTGGTGTTGCAGGTAGGTTTCCCAGATGGCATTCGGTGAGATAGTGCCAGGATTCCATATAAAATTATGACTGAAAATATATTGTTTTTGACCTTTGTGCGCTGCATAATGCTGAACTCATAATATTGAACGGTGATTGAGAAACCCCATTAATGGTTCTGTTGGAGATCTTTTGAACCCCCTATGCCAGTGTGCAGTTAGGCCTGTACGTATTTGGTTGAGCTAGGAGGGGCTATGGATAATGATGAACACTTCTGTGGAGAGGAGGGTGGAAGGAAGGTAGTGTTGGCTTCTCCCTCCTGATTATCTTCCCCAGCCTCCCCTTCTGTGCTGGCATCTGACTTAGGGGAGCAAACAAACTCTGTAAAAGAGAAAGTCATCGGGAAATTTTCATTTAAGGAAAGAATTTTTATGTGTTGCAACTCAGCTGTCCCTTCCTACTTTTATAAGTAAACATTGCAAAACATTGCATTGTAAACATTGCAAAAACATGGGTCTTACAGGTTTAGAAGTGAATTGTTTTTGTGAGGTTTTTTTCTATCTTTTTGTGATTCTGTTACTTAGTTATGTCAGTTTTTACATTTTATGAACATTTGTTACAAAGATGATGGTCCAGTGCTGTAATTTTTGAAGACATGGTGTGAGATAGAAGAGGACCATTTTAGGCATAGAACTACAGACATTTCTGCTAAGGTTAGTGATGAAGATTTAGTGTTCTGAGTTTCTTCAGTATGGCAGTGCAACAAGAGACACAAATTCTTTTTTTATAGCGAAAGCTACTTTTCAGTGGTCTTATATAGACTTAAATCCAAGCTGTTCTATTGCATTATGTATTGTCAGTGGAATGCAACTTACAAACCTAGCATTTCTCCAGCAGTTGTAACTGTAAGTCAGAACCATTTGATGAGTAAAAATGTTTGTTATTTTAATGGCATCTGGAATATCCAAACAGTAAACTTTTGTTTAAAAAAAAAAAAAAACATTCAGGGGCACCCTGGCTGGCTCAGTCCATACAGCATGAGACTGTTGATTCTCAGGGTGATGCATTCAAGCTCCATGTTGGATGTAGAGATTACTTAAAAATAAAATCCTAAATCAAATCCCATTCAGTAAAAGGTCTAAGAAGCAAGTTATTTAGTAACAGCACTTATACCAAGAAAAGAAAAATTCACATAGTTGGTAAGAATCTAATCTCAACATAATGTTAAAATGCTACAGCAAGAAGCAGTAAAAGAAATTGAAAAACCTTCACTTTCAGTTTATTAAATTAACTTATGTCACCTGATGCTAAAAAAGTAACTGAAAAGCAGCAGCTTCTCTATCTGGGCTGATAAGTCAACAGATTTCACAAATATTTGTCATACTGTAGCTTTGGTAAGATTGGTAAATGATGAAATTCAAGAAAGCTTTTTCTGCTATGAGGAGCCTCTCAAAACAAAGGCAGTATAAATTTAATGGGTCTTCATATCTGAGGCTGAAAGTCTGTCATCTTTACTTCGGGTGCTCATAGGTTTTGCTCATTTTGGTAAAATCCCGACATTGATGTTATAGCACATGGTTTTCTTCACAGAGAGCTGCTGATATAAAACACTTGGAGATGAAATGAAAGTTCTGGATAATGCTGCAGAAATTATTACTAAAGTCCGATTTATCTGAGAATGATTAAAAAAAAAACAAAAACTAAAGTCTGAACAAAGAGCACATAAATCTACATGCAGAAATCCAGTGGCTTGTCAGAGGAAGAGTTCTCAACAGGATGTTTGAGTTGAAAGATGAATTGCCAGAGTACATACAAGGAGATATTAGGCCAGATTTTTTTGAGTGCTCAGGAGCCCAAGTATGGCTATAGAAACTAGTCTGTTCAATGGACATTTTTCATCACATGAACAAATGAAACAAGTTTCTGCAAGGTCCTGGAGAAAATGTATTTTCTTGAAAGTGAGAAGATTCTCAGATTAAAAAGAAACAGACTCTTCGGAACTATCAGTCTGCCAAAGGAACTCTTGAAATGTTTCCACAGCCAGTTGGGCTTGAGAATGAAGAAAAGGTAGCAACAAGTCTGGAGCCTTAACCAAAACTCTCCATGAAGAACTGCAAAACCTAATTAAATAGCATTTTCTCTCCTTTTCCTAAAACTGAGGGAGGAACCTCTTCTCTGAATTTCAGCCTGAGACTTTCTCCAGGAGAAGAAAAAGAACTCTGTGAATCATAGTCTGATAGTTCTGGATTTTTGTGAAATCAGAGTATCCTCAACTTACTGCTCATACTCCCATGCCATAAGGGTTCCCTTAATTTGGAAAATTTTTCAAGGTTTCCTCTAGCATAAATTACTGAAAAACACTGGAAGAGAGGGACACCAAAGAGGGCTGCATACTAAGTCCAGATTATGAATAAATAGTAAGAGGCTGTGAAATTAACTTTTGGAGATGGGTTTATTAAGTTTGAAACAGTTCAGTAGTAGTATAAATGTTGAGTCTTCCTGCACCAATGTCTGTTTATTTAATGGCTAGGGAATATGGGAATGTATTTTTTTCCTCCTAAACTAGTGGTCCAGACTAGAAGGATTTGGGAGGGGCAAAGGCTGTTACGGTTAATGCAGATGAGACTGGGGTTTCCTTCTAGATCTTTGATATTTAAAGTGTTAACTCTTAATAGGTTGAGGTCATCTTGGAAGGATGATAAGAGCATTTTAAGTGTCATTTGTGTGAACATGGAGGATAGGATTTTGGTGCCTTCATTGGACTTATTCCAAGAAAAAGATCGTTTTATTTTGATAGTGCAAGACTCTGGGACTTAGGGAATAAAAGTGGCCATATGCTTTTAGAACGGCTAACTGCAGAACTGGATTCCTTTTACTTTGTGAAAGCTAAAGCTGCTACTTTACAGAAAGATTTTGCTTTAGTAGTTCGTTTTTAATCTTCTTGTATTTATTTGTATTTGGTAAGACTGAGTGCGACAAAAGCTCTTCTTCTCCAGTTCTAAAGCACTGTGTTCTGTTGGAATCCAAATCCTTTTATTGATATGTGAAAGGTTTTCCAACTTTATTGTCGCTGACATTTGAGGATGTTATTTTATATATGACAAATTTCCAGGATGGGAATTGAATGGTTTCTTTTTCTTCCTTTTAATTTTTTTTAAAGTTATGTCAGTTAAAAAAACTTCAGTATTGTGGTTTAATAAATTGTTTTGCTTTGTGGAGGAAGGAGTGTTATACTTAGTATCTTGAAACATGGTTGTGTAAGGTCACACATGATTTCTAAATGTTGTTTTTACTTGTATTTTGCTTTTGGTATGGCCAGATATTTAGCTTATTTTTCATAGTTTCTGATACTTTCAGAAAAAAACAAAATAAATTTGTTCCCTGAAGATTGGTGTTCTGTGCTTTTTCTTCCTGTCTCTTATTAAATCTCTTGCTTTATAATAGATATAAAAGATGCTTATATGTCACATTATGTATCAAAAATCATATACATTGTCCTAAAACATATAGATATAAAACTCTTAATAATTGCTCTTGATTAATTACTCTTAAGTAATCCAAACTTGGGATATTCTGTGCTTTAAAAGGAGGTATGGGGTGCCTCCTTTTAAAGTCGGTTAAACGTCCAACTCTTGATTTCAGCTTGGGTCTTGATATCAGGGTTGTGAGATCAAGCCCCATGTTGGGCTCTGTGCTCAGCGGGAGTCTGCTTGGGATTTTCTCTCCCTCTGCACCCCCACCCCATTTTCTCTAAAATAAGTAAAACTTTTTTTAAAAGTATAGTAATACAGTACTCGATTAAATTCACTTACTGGCTTTTGAGTTATTTATATTACTTATTTTTAAAAAACATTTATTTGAGAGAGAAGGAGAGATCACAAGTAGGCAGAGAGGCAGGCAAAGAGAGAGGGGAAAGCAGGCTCCCTGCTGAGCAGAGGGCCTGATGCAGGGCTCGATCCTAGGACCCTGAGACCATGACCTGAGCTGAAGGCAGAGACTTAATCTGCTGAGCCACCCAGGTGCCCCTATATTACTTATTTTTAAATTAATATTTTAATTCACTTTATTTCTGTTAAGTAGGCTCCACACCTATCATAGAGCTCAACATGGGGCTTGAATCCATGACTCTGAGTTCAAGACCTGAGCAGAGTTGAGTCAGATGCTTAACCGACTGAAACAGCCAGGCACCCCTTTAATTCACTTTAAAGAACTAGTAATACAAGATGTTAAGCAGAAGAAATTCTGTCTTGAGCACTTTTCTTAGAATAGTTCTAATCTTTATTTTGACTTAATCAGGCACAAGATAAATTCATTGTCCACTGTGCTTTTCTAAGTAATCATTTGCTATTTTAAACACTGTAGGTCAATAAAATCACTGCCTTTGTCAGTTTGGTCATCATAACTTTTTTTCCCAAATATTTTTGAATTATTATTTATATAATTTTTGGCTAAGTACAGAACAAAAAATTGAGTTTTTCAACCTGGAAAAACCTTCAGCATTGCAAGAGAGTAGTCTCTAAATCAGCAGGAAGCAAGGACTAAAAAGAAGTCTATAACTATTTAATGCTATAGTTGCTTATTGGGCTATGTTCGACCCCATTCATGGTCTCTCAGAACATTGCGTTTGATTTCCCGGTGATTGTCTTCAGGAGTTCTGGAACAATTCCACCTAATTAACAGAGAAACATACTATGAGACACTTGATTCCGTTTTGACAATCCCAGTTGTCAGTACAACTGGGAGAGCTTTCATGTAACTGACGAGTTTGAGTCTGAGGGACATCTTAGCCTAAACTCATTGAAATTCTTGTGTTTATTGTCCAGTTGACAATGGACCTACATCATGAGTTTTTAGTGCAAAGCCTATATGCTTTATCAGATGGATATAACGATCCTTTGCACCATTGCTTCCCCTTCCAGTTCAAATTAGAGCTGGACCTCTACTGCCCCTAGGAAATAGAGGCTACACCTACATGTACAGAGAAGCAAGTTAATTCTTAGGTTTGGGGTTTTTAAGAGCTGGATCCTGCAGCCCCTTTCTAAGGGAAACTTTTGAGAGTTAAATTTGAGTACAATTTACCCATTATGCTCAGAGTAAAATCCTTTCTCTGTTTCCCTCGCTCAAGATGTGACTTTAAAAAGTTTTCTCAATGTTTCTGCAAATCAGCTGGTGACTGATTTAGTAAATTTGATGGAGAAGATGTATCTAGTTCTGAGGCTGAAGTTAACTACCTTTTGGCTGAAATACCAGTTGAATGGAATTCTCATCTTAAGGATCAGTATCAACCAACAGTATTCTAGGATGAAAAGGAAGGTAATTGCAGTGCCATCATTATGTTTCTATATACAATTATTCTTAAATCCTCCCTTGAAGAACTTTTCAGGAAAGATTCCACAGTTTCTTTGGATAGCATCTTTTTTCTGGGCCTTACGTTTGGTCACTTGATACTTAAAAGGCTTGTGCTTTGAAGAGTATTATGGCTTGAGAGTACTGATAACTGAATCAAATGCTGTCTTTAAATTTTTTTCCATTTTTTTCCCCTCATGGAATGGGACCGATTAGTCTTACAAGGATCCTTAGTAGTTATTCAGTATTGCAGAGTTGATCAAAACTAATGTATCGAACATCTAAGTGTCCTAAAATAAATTTTTTAAAGCAAAATTCTTAAGGCTAAACAAGTTGAAGTAAGTGTCTTCCACTTATATAATGAGCAACCATAAAGTCAAAAGCTAGTAAAATCTATGTACTTAATATCTTAGACCCTTATTTGGTAACACTTAACTTTGGGCAAAAAATACTTGCCTTTCTTGGATATTTGTAAGGTGCAGTTGATTTTTTCACATGATCCTGAAGTTCAAGAATTAATTTCTCTGGGTTGGATTTAAAGGGTGCATATAGGGCGCCTGGGTGGCTCAGTGGGTTAAGCAGCTGCCTTCGGCTCAGGTCATGATCTCAGGGTCCTGGGATCGAGTCCCGCATCGGGCTCTCTGCTCAGCGGGGAGCCTGCTTCCCTCTCTCTCTCTCTGCCTGCCTCTCCATCTACTTGTGATCTCTCTCTGTCAAAATTAAAAAAAAAAAATAAAGGGTGCAGATAAGACAACAAAAGCTTTCACTACCTGCAGGAGAAAAGTCAATTTATATTGATTTTTTTTTCTTTCAGACACATCAGGAGTTTGGAACCAAAGCCGAGCACAGACAGGTACTTATAATTACTTATTTACACAACTTGAGTGATGAACGCAAAACCAGAGATCACCCTTGATCTTGGATACAAGTGGGGTTTGAGATCTAATTCCAGATAAATGGTTTGTGAGTGTGAGGAGTGCAGTGTTTCAATAAAGCTAAAACTTGAGTTTTGTTTACATGTCACACATGTATTTAACATTTCAGTCAGACTAGTCCTATATGTTATCCAGGCAGTCCTTGATTTGCAGATGATCATTTATTCCAGACCTACACTGTTAGAAGCATGTAATAGGGAGACAAATGGAGGTTCCAGAGAATATGGTTTGAAAGGGATTTGGGGAGGCTTGGTGGAGGGATTTTGTATGCTGGGGGATGAATTCTTTGGAAGGATTGATCTACCTCTGAAAGGTCTTTTTTGCCTAATATTTCTTGCTTCTCTTTGGAATACTATACAAAACCCACCAATTAGATAATTATTAAGGTTAGTTAATTATACTTTAAATTATTAATTATTCATAACATTGATTCCAATTGGTATTTACTTCTAATGTTCAGATGAAACCAGCTATATTAAGAGAATGAGAATATGGTGGCAGGAGAAAAGTACTTTGGACAAGAGAATCCACTGGGTGTGGAGGTGGTGCAAGAGGTTTGAGTGTGGGATCCATAGAGTCACTGCAGAGGGTCAGAGAGGGCGCCTGGGTAGCTCAGTCGGTTAAATGTCTGCCTTTGCCTTGGGCCATGATCCCTGGGTCCAGGATCGAGCCCCACACTGGGCTCCCTGCTCAGTGGGGAGTCTGCTTCTCCCTCTCTGCCACTCCCCCTGCTTGTGCTCTCTCTCTCTCTGTCAAATAAATAAATAAAATCTTTAAAAAAAAGGATCAGAGAAAGAGATGTGGGAGGATGCTGATACACAAACTGTTTTTGGAATTTTGCTACTTACTAAGTCTGTCAGAAACTTCCATGTGGCAAGGAAACATCTCCCTTCCATATTACAGGGCTTCCTCTTAAAACTAAGCCTATTACTGTCATTCCCTAAGTTTCCTTTCATTAGGTCCTAAGTAGGCTAGTGAGACTTGTTTGGGAACCTGGCCACAGTCTCCCTATTTGCATTGTTTTTGTGAGACAATGTATTCTGATTTCCATGACCATCGTAAATACAGTAAAATCTGCTTTTTCTATGCAGCATCTGTTCCCCTCCTTTTAGTAATAGTACCCTGATTTTCCTATGGAACATTACCCTAACTTCTCTGTCTGGTGGTCTTGACACTAACTTCTACCTCCAATGATCAGCGTATGATCCAGGTCTGGCCAGTGAGCATATGCCATTCCCTGGACCACATTGTTTAGATATGTGATCTAAGATAGACACATATTACTCTGGGAGTTTCTTGAAACTGTTGGAGGAGGAGCTGTCTCCTTTACTGGTTGTGAAGCTGTGTACATTTGGAATCAGTTGCTACCACGTAGGAAGAACATGCCTGAATGGAGCCACCCTAAAGAACAACAGCCAGGAAATGAAGAGAGACAAAGCTTTGCTAACTTCACATGAACCCTTGGATGTAGCTGTACCTGAAGACCTCACTTATGTGTGGGTCAATAAATTCCTTTTTTAAAAAACTTAAGTCGGTTTGAGTTGAGTTTCTGTCACCACTAAATGAATCCTAATACATCCCATTTGGGACACAATTCATTTGTAAAGCTGAGTGCTAGTACCCATTTTTGGCACATGGGTGCTTCGTCATGAGAATTACATGATTACTCCTGATTTACTCTCCAGAGGGGTCAAATGGATAGAACTGGAAAATATGAAATTGCTACTTGAATAATATTCACTCTACCTCTCCTCCGACTGGATCTGGACTGCTGACAACAGCTGATTCAACAACAGCTGGGTGTTCAATTAGTGCACTCTCCACTTCAAATGGCCCCGAGTCGGTGTCTAGAAGAGGAAAAGAAGCCCTTGGCCACTACATCATCCAAGGAGGATATCTCCCCTGGCCATCTGGTACTCTCTAAGAGTGGCAAATGCACAAACCCAGAGGATATGATGACATCATCAGCTCTGCCGACAAACCAGAAATACCCATCACTGTCTATCACTCCTCTGTCTCCAGTGGTATAAAAATCCCCTCTTATTGTAGCAGCAGTTTTCTCTGGATTGTCCTAGTAACCAAAGATGGCTTTGGGGATTAATTTGGTCAAAATAGAAAAAGGGGCAAGACATTCATAAAATGACTAGTACCTTGCATATTCTATTTCTAAAAGAAATTGATTTAAAAAAATGTGGTTCCTACTGTAGAATAAAAAAGGTTCAAGGATATAACGAAAAGGAAAACCCTCTTTCACATCTTCTGCCCCATATCACCCCCTCCCTCCCCTCAGCAGCCTAGTTGTCTTTTCTAAGAACAAGCACGGCAACTGGTTTCTTACCCGTAGAATTTAATCTTTACAAAACTTTTAGGAGATGATATTCTCCCCATTTTACAGTTGATGAAATAGACTTGGATTTTGTGACTTGCTCAAGGTTAAACAGCAACACATGATGGATATGAAATTTGGACCCAAGTCTGTGTGACTCCCCATGCCACCTTTCTGTTAACTTTTGACTAGCACATTCTATGTTCTTATACCACATATTCAGAGAAGAAACAGAAGGCCATGTAGACTTTAGTCTGAGGGCAATTTCCCCTTCTTTGCCAGGTGGTAGGATGTTGCCATTTTCATCTATAATCTAGAATGAAAGAAACAATTAGGTTCCTGAAATTTTCTTTTTACAAAATGAAAACAGGTTACAAATAGTTGTACAATGACTAGCAGAAAGCTGTAAAACATTCTTCTCTATTGAAATAGATATTACCCACGTGGACGTCATAGGGTAGTACTCCTTTCCCCATTGAGCCCAGTTTAATTTCTTGTTCTTTCTGATTGGCACAAATTATTCCCTATTGAGAGAACATGTTTTATTTAAGAATGTAAAAATTCATTTTCTCTTGCTATTTATATCATGAAAATAAAACATAAGACTCAGTTTTGACTGGACTGATTTTCCCCGTGTGCATGTTTGTCTTCTGGATACACACACACACATGCATGTTTGTCTTCTGGACACACACACACACACTATTTTAGACCAGTGCTTCTCAAACCTGTGTGTCAGAGTCACCTGGGACATTCATTTTTCAAGCACAGATTGCCAGGCCTCATCCCAGAGTTTCTGATTCAGTAGGTCTACCTGGGGTGGCATGGCATGTGAGAGAATTTGAATTGCTACCAAATTCCCACATGCTGCTTCTGGTGGTGGTTTTGGATCACGCTTTGAAAACTACTCCTTTAGACTAAGGGTCCTGTTTATTGCACCTTGGAATAAATTCCACACTGGGCCTCTCTGGGGTCCTCAGTGCTGCTGAGAAGAAACACTTGATTCTTTTTTTTTTTTTTCTTCCAGGAACTTCCCATAAATCTATTTATTTATTTATTTATTCATTTATTTATTATCAATGTTCCAAGATTCATTGTTTATGCACCACACCCAGTACTCCATGTAATATGTGCCCTCCTTAATACCCACCACCAGGCTAGCCCATCCCACCCCACCCACTCCCTTCCAAATCCTCAGTTTGTTTCTCAGAGTCCATAGTCTCTCATGCTTCATCTCCCCCTCTGATTTCCCCCCCTTTACTTTTCCTTTCCTTCTCCTTATGTCCTCCATGTTATTCCTTATGCTTCACAAGTAAGTGAAACCATACGATAATTGACTTTTTCTGCTTGACTTATTTCACTCAGCATAATCTCCTCCAGTCTCATCCATGTTGATACAAAAGTTGGGTATTCATCCTTTCTGATGGAGATGTAATATTCCATTGTATATGGATCATCATATCTTCTCTATCCATTCATCTGTTGAAGGGCATCTTGGCTCTTTCCAGTTTGGCAATTGTGACCATTGGGGCTGTGAACATTGGGGTCCATATAACCCTTCTTTTTACTACATCTGTAACTTTGGGGTGAATACCCAGTAGTACAATTGCAGGGTCATAGGGCAGCTCTATTTTTAATTTTTTAAGGAATCTCCACACTGTTTTCCAAAGTGGTTGCACCAACAACAGTGTAAGAGGGTTCCCCTTTCTCCACATCCTCTCCAACACTTGTTTCCTGTCCTGATAATTTTGGCCGTTCTAACTGGTGTAAGGTGGTATCTCAGAATTCCACTGGTATTTTTCAAAGTGCTAGAACAAGCAATCCTAAAATTTGTATGGAACCAGAAAAGACCCTGAATCACTAAGGAAATGTTGAAAAAGAATAACAAAGCTGGGGGCAAGCTTTACTACAAAGCTGTGGTCACCAAGACAGCATGGTACTAGCATAAAAACAGACACATAGACCAAGGAACAGAGTAGAGAGTCCAGATATGGGCCCTCAACTCTATGGTCAAGTAATCTTCAACAAAGCAGGAAAAAATATCCAGTGGAAATAAGACAGTCTCTTCAATAAATGGTGCTGGGAAAATTGGACAGTTATGTATAAAAGAATGAAATCTGATCATTCTCATACACCATTCACAAAGATAAACTCAAAATGGATGAAAGACCTCAACGTGAGGCAGGAATCTATCAAAATCCTAGAGGAGAACATAGGCAGTAGCCTCTTTGACATTGAACACAGCAACCTCTTTTAAGACATGTCTCCAGAGACAAAGGGAACAAAAGTGAAAATGAACTTTTGGAACTTCATCAAGATCAAAAGCTTCTGCACAGCAAAGAAACAGTCAACAAAACAAAGAAGCAACCCATGGAATTGGAGAGACAAAGATCTACAAAGAACTCCTCAAACTCAACACCCCAAAAAAAGATACTCATATCAAAAAATGGGCAGAAGACATGAACAGACATGTATGTCTTCTCCAAAGAAGACATACAAATGACTAACGCACATGAAAAAATGTTCATCATCATTAGCCATCAGGGAAATTCAAACAACACCTCATTGAGAGCCATTTGATTCTGACCCTCTCCATCCTTGAACACATTTGAGAGTTCTCGTGCATAGGGAGAAGACAGGAAGACTGCAAGGAATAATCCTAATTCTGCACTAGTCAAGCCAAATTGGGCAATTCAGAGGTCTTGGTAGTTATGGTAAGGTATGGTATTCTCAGAAATTCCCTAAAAATTTATAGCCCCAAGGGGGCTCTTCAGGGGCTCAGCCTGGGATTGAAAGGCTCCCAATATGCTAAACTCAAACTTTTTCCATTAAACATACCACTTCTGTCTGTCCATAGCCTTCATACAGTTCCAGCCCAGTTTGGGCCTTCCACTGTTCCAGCACCTCCGGGTTGAGTGGCTCCCCTCCTGTCAAGCAGTGCCGTAGCTTCTTGAATTTATATCTGCAGACACAGAGTCTCATAGGGTCTTTGGGAGGAACAAATCTGAGTGGCTTTCATTAAAAATTTATTAAGATGTTCCAGCAACTAGCCAATGAGCTAGGAAAGGCAAGCCTTAGGAAATTTCATTCAGCAAATATTTTGTGATCACTTACTTAATCTTACCAGACACATTTATAGGTTTTGTGGGGCATGTTAATGATGAAAGTAAAATTTGCTGACAGAGCTTGTATTAGGAGGAGAGAAGGTAGGAGAAAATACTGATAATGATCTTAAGCACTTATTATGAACAAAATGGTAAAACAACCAACACTAATTGAGCATTTGTTGTGTTGTGAGGGCTTTTGGAGCATTCTCATAATCCTCATGCCCTATTTTACA
Source organism: Lutra lutra (assembly GCF_902655055.1). Taxonomy (NCBI): domain Eukaryota; kingdom Metazoa; phylum Chordata; class Mammalia; order Carnivora; family Mustelidae; genus Lutra; species Lutra lutra. The sequence continues at coordinate 15,833,895 of NC_062295.1, read as the reverse complement.
GATGAGGAAATTGAGACTGGGAGAACTTAAAGAAGTTGCACAAGATTTCATGAAGGGCTGAGTTAACTACTCCACAGCTATCATTTGTCCGGTGTCTGACCGAGCAGGCCACGTACACTGAATTCTCACCACAAACCCATGAGGCAGCTCTTAATCCTCTCTTGTGGATGGAATGAAGGGAAGCTTACTTAGCAAGCTCATGTCAAGTGTCTGAGGTCTCACTATAGTAAACAGCAGAGCCCCACTTGTTTGACTTTGGAGATCAAGCTTTTCACCCCTGGCCTTACTACTATGCTGCCCACTTTCTCAAGTGAGAAAGTCTGGAATGGCCCCGCTGTGATGCATTGAGGTTTCCAGTGGGCAGGACAGGATTGTGCCTATTCAAATAGCCCTTGAAAGCCCTTGGACTATTCTTGAGATGTGAGCAAGATGCTCACATTTTGAGGGGCACCTGGGTGTTGCAGTCAGTTGAATGTCCCACTATTGGTTTTGGCTCAGGTCGTGATCTCAGGATCTTGGGGTCATCAGATTGAGCCCCATGTCAGGCTCCATGCTCTGTGCAGAGTCTGCTAGAGTTTCTCTCTCCCTCTCTCCCCTTCCCACCATGTGTTCCCCCCACTTAAATCAATCAATCTTAAAAAAAAAAAAAAAGATGCTCACATATTGAGGGCCACAAGGGAATTGACCCTAACTAGGATAAGAGAAGGTTCAGATATGTTTTATTTTGTTTCCTAGCACTCTCTCTCCCGGCCATCCACATTTGGGGGGATAGAGGATGGACAAGGCTGCACTACTTAAATTGTCACTACTTACATTGTTTCTCTCTTCCTTTCTCTCTCTCCTCACGTATTCAATTCATATTGCTTAAGTAAATATGCATTGCAAGTCCACTAGAGGTTCAGGTGATTTGGATGAATTGATTAAATCCTCAAGTCATAAGACTATATTAGCTTCTCTTCAAGGCATATAAACACAGTTGTACTTTGGGGTGCCGTGGGGTTAGTTCTCAGACTGTAGGGCTCTGGTTGTCCCTGAGAAAGTGGTAGAGTTGCCCCTAGACACTAACCTCAGGGGCAACTGGGAGGCGATTTAAGCAATATCTGGAGCCATTTTGGTGGTTGTCAGGGAGGATCTACTGACATCTAATGGGTGGAGACCAGGTAGAATGCTGCTCAAGATCCTACAGTGCACATGCCAGCCCCTGACAGCACAGAATTCAGTCCAAAATGTCAGTAGTGGTGAGACTGAGGAAACTTGCACTGAAATGGGGAGATCTATGATGCTAGACCGCAGCTTTCATTTGTGCTTCACATGGAGATGCCCGCCCAAGTACCTCTTCAGGTCTTTCTGCACAAGCATCCTGTACACAGTGGGGGCGCTGCACAGGGTGGTGATGGGGTAAGTGGTGAGAGTCTGCGTGATGGAGAAAGACAGTTGTCAGAAGTGGTTAATTAGAGGCCACAACTAGAGCTGATGTCTGCCACCCCTCATCCTCTTTCACTGACAGGTTTCCATCATATATGATCACTGCTCAGAACAAAAACTCAAGTATTTATTAGTTGTTCCTAGTGACTGTATGTCTGCTGGGAATTTCCAGTTATTGGAAAGAACACATGTCTGTTACAGTAATAGGCATACACAATCCACTCTCCACAGTGGACTCAACACAGTTTACTCTCTAAACAGAAAGTAAATATTTGAATTTGAGACCAGCCCCCAAGTATGAGCTGGTTTATTCTACCTCAGGGCTGCAAATTACCTTTCACGGTGGAATTTTGAAACCTCCTGCCCATATATTCCTATACAGTACATACCCTGGGTGTGAACTAACCTACCAAAACCTCCCAACACTTTTTCTCTGAAAGACATCTGTGCTGAGGCACCTGGGTGGTTCAGTCGGTTAAGCCTCCACCTCTTGATTTCCACTCAGGTTGTGATCTCAAGGTCGCAAGACTGAGCCCCTCGTAGACCCCACACTTAATGCAGAGTCAGCTAGGGATTCTTTCTCCTCCCTCTCTCTTTCCCTTTGCTCTGCCCACTGCTTGCCTTCTCTACCCATCCCTCAAATTAAAAAAAAAAAAAAAAAGACACTCCTTTTGAGTGGATTGATTAAGTGCACTAGTGAGGCATTTTTCAGGCCTTTCCTTAACTGTTTAAGATTTGCCAGGCTTATTTTACCTCCAGCTCCATAAAGAAAAATAATGACCTAGGCATGCTAAATCTAGAGAGATACTCATGTTTTAGATGTCCTATTTCTAGACAGATTCCACTATGTCACATAATGAATTGACAGTTTGTATTAAATGTAAGCATTTGAGAGAATATTTTCAAGATGTATTTGTAGGCTATCTGGATTATCAAAGATCAAGAAAAACTTTTGATCCTTAAGTGAGCATTTCTGCTGTCTGTACATGCCCCCTGGATTCCAGCTGTTCTTAATAACAGTAAATGCATGTAACTAAGAATAGTGTAAAGTTTTTAGAATACTTAAAATACACACACTATCTTTGCAAAATAAGAGTATTATTATTTTAATAGACTAATATAAATGCCATATATTATTATAGTATTAATGTATCTTATTTACTATAACATTAAAGACTATTAAAATAAAAATATTTTTTTCTTAAATATTATATAATGTTTAATATTTTGTTAAAAATTATTTTTAGGGGCGCCTGGGTGGCTCAGTGGGTTAGGCCTCTGCCTTCGGCTCAGGTCATGATCTCAGGGTCCTGGGATCGGGCCCCGCATTGGGCTCTCTGCTCAATGGGGAGCCTGCTTCCCCCTTCTCTGCCTGCCTCTCTGCCTCCTTGTGATCTCTCTCTCTCTCTCTCTCTGTGTCAAATAAATAAATAAAATCTTTAAAAAAAATTATTTTTAAAAATACAGGTTTTAGAACTGCAAAGTTAGCTTATTTACACAGGACACTTTGTAAACGTGACATAGAGATCCCAGTTCTTATGTTACCCACCATTTCTGTTAAGACCCTCAAGCCATCTCATAAGACCAGTTAGCAAAATAACAGGGTGAGTATAGCTTTTATTCACACACAGGTGTGGTGTTTAGTAATATGTATTTCATTAAACATAATTGATTTTTCATGGTTGAAAAATAATTGTCCTAAATCACATCTTTGTAAAGGTTAAAGAAATCAGGGCAATCTGATACTTCAGTCTAGCTGTGTCTTGTTGAGAAGGAGGGACGTGCTTGGTTTCAAGACAAATATCGGGTTCTGAGAATTAACAAAGTGAAAAGCACAGGGTGAAGGGAGAATGGAAGGAGCTGCTGTGGGAGAAAGGTGACCCCACCTTCAATCTTCCCTACGTAGGGTTTTGGATTTATCGCCTATTGTTTTGGTTTCACTGAATCAGAAACCAAAGATTTGTTTAGACTTGAGCCTTGTAATCTGTTATTTAGAACATTTCAAGTGGAGTGTGGGCAAATCCTGAATAGTTTGAAACATGGGAGTGTTGTGGGTGTTCCTTTTTTGTTAAATACATTCAAAAGCCAAATCCCTGGAGACTTCATTTCTTAAAAAGGAATGATTTCCACAAGCCCAGGAAACTATATTCTGAAGAATCATTTCTTTGTGGTTTTGGCAGGGTATGGTGTGTGTATGTGGAGAAGACAAGGGAAAGATGTAGCTAGAAACCTTGACTTACATCTAGGAAGGTGTCAGTGTCAAACTGGGCCATCCGATGTACAAAGACACACGCTCCCTGAAGCCAGGTTGAAAACACACTGCCAATGGCAGCCTTGATCCAGCCAGTGTCAGACATATTCCACATGATATCTGAGGACTTCAGGTCTAGCCAATACCTAAACGATATGGAGAAGCAAAAACACAGACCAAAAAATCACAAAACAAAACAAAAAAACCAAAAAAGCAGAAAAGCAAACAAACTGGAATCTTCAAGAACTGGCCAGAACCTCATGGCTACAGAGAAGGGTCATAAGAAGCCTAAAGGCAGAAAGAGTGATTCTATCTTCCACTTTTGTTAGGGGACCTTCTCAGGATCCTAGGTAATCTGAAAGCAGAGAGGGGGCTAAATTTGACATGGTATTCTGAGTTTGTTCATGAATGCAACAAATACTTATTGTGCAAATATATGGTAGGCCCCGTTCTCCCTAGCATGGTGAGTGAGATAGAGCAGATACCTGCTCTTAATTTAACAGGACAGAGAACGGATAAGCACACCATAAAATGAGTAAGAATATAAATCAGTATCATAATTTCAAGTAGTGATAAGTGCTCCGAAGAAAATAAAATACGGTAAAGTGATAGTTATAGAATACGTAGAAAGGCCTTTCTGGGTGGGTGAATTTACCTGGCACCGAGAAGGAACCAAACATGTTGTTGTTGGAGATGGGCTCAAGGCTGGTTCCTGTTTATCACCCTGTGCTCATCACACAAGTGCCCTCCTTAATCCCCATCACCTATTTAACACATTAATTCTTGCTTGATCAGTTGGTGAGATGGTGCCATTTATTGAGCTAAGACTGGAGAAGGGCATCAGGGGTTCTGTTTTGTAGATGTTACACTGCAGAAATCTAATAGTCATTCAAGTGGAGGTGTCAGCTAGGCAGTGGGATATACACGTTGGGAGCTTAGGAGAGAGTTTAGCAAGAACAGTTTTCTTCCCTACCTTCCACAGAGGGCGTACCCAATTCCGAGGCTGCTTTGAGAGTGCTGGGCCATCTTGGGAGAGCCTGTGGTCCCACTGGTGAAATAAATGGCCATTGGTTCTTGACTGCCTGTCTCCACACAGTTGTGCTCCGCAGAGGCAGATCTGTAAAATATGGGTCCCAACCCAACATGGTAGCTGAAGATGGCAGCCCAATTTAACTCTGAGACTATATATATATATATATATATATATATATATATATATGAGATTGTTATTATATATATTACAATTATATATATGAGATTGTTATTATATATATTTCAATTGTATATATACATATATGTATATATATACATACACACATATATATTTTCTCTGCTACTTGTGCCCTCTTGATACCAGAAAAGAGTTAATAGAACAAAGACCTAATCCAAAACCTCTTTGATAGGAATTTCTCAATAAATCTTAAAGGGATTTTGCAGATCAGTGCTAACCTTTAACAATTCATTTTTCTTTAAGCACCAACTCTGTATAGTCCACACTGATAGCCAAGATGACTTTCAGTATCAATGACGAAAATATGTGAATTTTATTTACTTAAACATTTTCTTCTAAGTGCTTTTATTTAATCTATATATATTTTTTAAGTCAGTCATGAGTCTTTGTGGATTGTTTATTAAGATTTCAGGAGTTTTTATGATTTAAAGGAAGATCTTTTGGTATTTGAATCAAACTTTTTAATACTTTTTATTCAGCATCTTCATCACTGGCAGACATCGTTGGGAGCTTACCATATAGCATCCCATTCTTCTCCTTTGCACTGATAAAACTCTGATTTTGTTCAGGTATCAGGCAGTTATATGCTTCAGGGGAGACTGTTACTTATATAGCTCCAGGAGGTGAATCTTGATTATCCAAAGCCAATTGTGGTAATTCTCATGCTAGAGATTGATTTAGGAATGGGCACACATACAGTTATAATCAATGAGATTTAAAGGCTTTATGGAAAATGTTTCCTTAATACAAATCAAAACCACAATGAGATACTACCTCACACCTGTCAGAATGGCTAAACTTAAGTCAGGAAAAGACAACATATGTTGGCAAGGATGAGGAGAAAGCAGAACCCTCTTACACTCTGGGTGGAATGCAAACTGATACAGTCACTCTGGAAAACAGTATGGAAGTTCCTCAAAAAGTTGAAAATAGAGCTACCCTATGACCCAGCCATTGCACTAATGGGTATCTACCCCAAAGATACAAAGGTAGTGATCTGAAAGGGTACCTGCACCTCAATGTTTATAGCAGCAATGTCCACAATAGCCAAACTATGGAAAAAGCCCAGATATACATTGACACATGAATGGATAAAGATGTGAGATAGATGTGTGTGTGTGTGGTATATATATATATATACACATATATATATATCTCACATACAGACACACACAATGGAATACTACTCAACCATCAAAAATGATATCTTGCCATTTGGAGCAACAGGGATGGAACTAGAGGGTATTATGCTAAGTGAAATAAGTCAATCAGAGAAAGACAATTTTCTCAGCCTTTTCTCACTCAGATTTGCAAGTGAACCCCTCTTGGGTCCTCCAGCTTCAGTCAAGCTGATGTGGAGAAGGACAAGCTGCCTCTTTTGAGGCCTGCATGAAATTCTAACCCACAGAATCCTGAGCAAATAAAATGATTGTTGTTTTATGCCACTAAGTTCTGGGATGTCTTATAGCTCCGTATTGGATAACTGATAAAAGACCCGAGAATTTTGGAGACTCATGTATCATTTCCTGCGTTTAAGGCAATAAGGTCAAGGATGCAATTTAATTCATCTTGATGATCAGTGAATACGGTTGTCATTAAAATAGTAAAGCAATGAAGATTAATTATATAAACATATAACTATATTGTCAAACATTGTTTCATGAAATACTAATATGATTTTCTTGGTAACTTACCTTCTCCCCCACAAAATAAAAAAAAAAAGACCAGTTATATTGCATATATATATATATATATATGCATATATATGCATATATATATATATGGTTTGGTTCTTCTCAAAATCAGTATATACATATACTGATATTGAATACACATACTGATATTGAATACATATATTATATACATATACTGATTTTTGAGAAGAACCAAATTGGAATCAGAGCAACCACCCTGGGGACTAATCTAGGTGGGAGAAGATGTGGGTCTGAATCTGTGCTCTGGTGAATGGGATGGAGAGAAGGAGGCAAAGTAAAAAACTAGCAGGACTTGGAGATTGATTGGAGTTGGAGGATGAAGGAAGGAGGCAAGGCTGATCTGCTTTTTAACATGGGCAACTGGGAGAATCACATGCTTTACCAACTGAGCCAGCCAGGTGTCCCTCAATAATTATATTTGAAGGTATGCTATAATTTAGCGGTCAATAAAGAGCATATGTACATGAAGTTGGTATGTGGGGGCTGGAGAAAGGAAGATTTCTTCACAATATCTAATACTGTGGGGGAAAAAAACCCACTCTTATTTTTTAATGATTCTCAATCCAGTGTGGAAACCTTTAATGTAAGGCTTTAAATTTTCTTTTTTCTTTTACCAAAAGAGGACACATTACAATCTGCAGGTGACAAGGAGATTTTTAATTAGTGATTTCATTGTCTGACTAACTCTGTTTCTTTGGACACCTGAGTTTTCTCTTTCTGGATTTTTCAGAACTGATTATATGTTGATGACTTCCAGATTTGTCTCTTTAGGTCCTTGAATCTGAGCCTCGTGTATCTACCACCTGCTAGACATTTGGATCTTCACAAACTCCTCAATCTTAGTATGTCCAACTTTAAGCTCTTTCTTTTTTTTTTTTTAAAGATTTTATTTATTTATTTGACAGAGAGAAATCACAAGTAGGCAGAGAGGCAGGCAGAGAGAGAGGAGGAAGCAGGCTCCCTGCTGAGCAGAAAGCCCGATGTGGGGCTCGAACCCAGGACCTGGGATCATGACCTGAGCCAAAGGCAGCGGCTTAACCCACTGAGCCACCCAGGCGCCCCTTAAGCTCTTTCTTGAGCTGATACTACCCACCCATTCAGTCACCCATGTTATAAAGCAGATCAACCTGGACTCCTTCCTTCATCCTCCAAGTTTAGTCAAATCTTATATTAGGTGATTCTTTTATGGGAAGGAGTTTGGATCAACTGACACAATTGCTAAGTCCTTGGAGGCAAGGTGGCTCCAAGATATAGTTGTGACTGATTTTATTGTGGGTACTGCAGATAAGGCAGGGGAAACCACTCACTGAAATAATTCCTGGAAGCTGAGCCACCCACTCTGGCTATGTGGAGACACCAGGAGTTTGCTCTTCAAGTCAGGACATTCTGAGATGATGGACTCCACTGCCAGGACCACCTCTTCACTGGCCACAATACACTTGGCCTTGGATGCTTGAAGCCGATAGAGAATATCTTTTGCTCTCAGCTGGGTTGTTCCTGGCATGAAGACCAGCCCTGGGAAGGAGAGAGAGCCCTGAGTTGAAACAGATCTCTTGTGCCTTAGGCAAGACAATGGACTGTGGAAACAGGCTTTGTACTTGGGTGGGGAATACAGACTTTAACTACTCCTGTCTTGGACCCTAGGGATATCCCACAGGACCCTGGTCACTGGGTAATCCTTGGAACAGTGGCTTCAGAGTCTAATAGTCCTTGGGTCTAATTCTGTCCTTGTTACTTATTAGCTTTGTGACCTTGAGCATGTTACTTGATCTCTCTGTGCCTTCCTTTCCTTATCTTTAAAATGGGGAAAATAATAGTAAGTGTCTGGCATATAGTAGGCAATATAATGGTGGGCCATTATTATGTAACATTTTTGTGGAACATCATTATGTAATGCTTAAATAGCGCTTTACAGCTCATAAGAAATTTTCAGGAATATTATCTTACTCAATCTTCTGAACCAGTGGTCTCCAAAGTTAGTCTGAAAGGTAATCCACTAAAGATGAGAAGAAGAATTAGAATTTTAAAAAGTTGTATTGAGATAGTGGTATTCTTTATGTTTTAATCTCATTTTGTGTATATTTTATAACATACATGCTATATTGTGCAGAAGAACAGTAAAAATAATTATATCCAGATGGGAGGATGTGTATCCCAAATATCTTTATTGATAGATTGTGCAGTTAGAAGAGCTTGGAGGCCACTGTTCTAAGTAGCCATGTGGGCCCATGCTGTTAGAATTAGAGATTAAGTCAAAGCCAGCGAGTGGCCGAGTCAGCCCTGAAACTCAGGTCTTTCCAGTGGTCTGGAATTGTCAAAGTTTGCCTACACTCCTTTGGCAATGCTTAGTTTATCCCATCCTTTCACTCCACTCTAAACACTGGCCTGAGATGGGCCTGATTTTAAAATACCAGTTCCTTATGAGAAGAGCATATATGGGAGAATTAGATGAAAGAAAGAGGGATGGTGGTTTGCTCTTTCTAAAGTGAATCAGTGAAGGAAAGAGAAGTGTATGTAAAGTATTACAAATAGCCACTACCATTTATTGAGTACTTATTATGTGTCTGTTATCTCAAAAATCAATCCCAGTGTACAGATGAAAACGAGCCCAGGGGTCACAAAGTCAGTAAGTGGCAGAATCAGAATTCAAAAATACATTTCCTAGACTCCCAAAACCTGTGCTATATAGCAGACTACTTATTTCTTGCTGAGTTTCCTATTCAGTGAAATGGGGATATGTGGATTTGAATTCCTAGAAAGGAGACTATACTCGTTGAATATATATATATATATATATATTTTTTTTTTTTTTTAAAGATTTTACTTATTTATTTGACAGAGATCACAAGTAGGTGGAGAGGCAGGCAGAGAGAGAGGAGGAAGCAGGTCCCCGCTGAGCAGAGAGCCTGATGTGGGGCTTGATCCCAGGACCATGAGATCACTACCCGAGCTGAAGGCAGAGGCTTTAACCCACTGAGCCACGCAGGCATCCCTTGTTGAATATAATTTTTAAAAGCTCTCACTTGTCATCACCTCTTGGGAAAATGAATAAATATATGACATTAAGGAAGTTAAGAAAATGCCTAACCAGATCTCAGATAGTATACTCCATATAAAATATGATTATTTATTTTGCAAACACTTGTGGTTTTTTTTTTAAAGATTTTATTACTTTATTTATTTGTTAGAGAGCACAAGTAGGGGAAGCAGTAGGTAAAGGGAGAAGAAGGATCCTTGGGCAAAAGATGCAGGACTTGATCCCAGGCCCCTGGGATCATGACCTGAGCTGAAGGCAGACCATTAACTGACTGAGCCACCCAGCCACCAAGTGTTTGTGGAAACACTTGTTCTTAGTGGTTCAGGAATTATTAGTACTGTTGGTAGATTTGTGATATGAATGTGTTCAGTGGATATCATGAGGGTTAAAAAAAAGTTCTTTTCTGGTGGATTTCAGACTGTATACACTCTATAGCAAAAGCAAAATATTTTGCCACATGATACGATACAAGCATCTCACCGTTCACTCAGAAGATTTAATAACTTTGAACTAGAAAATAATCCTCAGCTACTTGTTTAACATTTAATTAACTGAATGTTTTGATGATTTGGCTTGTGGGTTCATTTTTAATCTTGGCATTTCCCAAATTGCTTAAATTATGTTAAGTAATATTGAGTACATTTTTAATGACAAACCACCTTTAATCTCCTTTCAACCCATTGTTGGTTTCACATTTCCAAGTTCCTTTTTATACCGCATGTAAAAAGAATTTTATTTCTTGCTTTCTTAAAAATTTAATATTGAGAGTGCCTGGGTGGCTCAGTGAGTTAAAGCCTCTGCCTTCGGCTCAGGTCATGATCTCAGGGTCCTGGGATGGAGCCCCTTATTGGGTTCTCTGCTCAGCGAGGAGCCTGCTTTCCCCTCTCTCTCTGCCTGACTCTCTGCCTACTTGTGATCTCTGTCAAATAAATAAATAAAAATCTTTAAAAAATTAAAAAAATGCTTAAAAATTTAATATTGACAGTAAGAGCATTTTTCAACACCATTATGAATCCTTAGAGTTGGTCTTTTTAATGATATCCCATCAAGTTGAGGTATCATAATTTCAACTAGCAATGAACATACCTCTACTAAACTTTGTTAGCTAGAATGGCCAAAATTAACAAGACAATAAACAACAAGTGTGGGAAAGGATGTGGAGAAAAGGGAACCCTCTTACACTGTTGGTGGGAATGCAAGTTGGTGCAGCCACTTTGGAAAGTGGAGTGTGGAGATTCCATAAGAAAATAAGTCATAATTTATTTAATCATTTCTATAGTTTCCAGTTTTTTCTCGTATTAATGATAATGTAACAAACATCCTTGTGTCCTCTACGGTAGTTTTTCCTCTAGTCTTCTTATTTATTTTTAGTTGATTTATAAACATTTATATCATGCTCTGGAGTAGGGATTGGCAAACTTTTTCAGTAAAGGGCCAGATAGTAAATATTTTAGGCTTTGTGGGCCATTCCATCTCTGTCTCAGTTAATAATTCTGCCACTGTGGAGCATAAAGGGCCACACACAATAAATAAATGAGAAAGCATGACTATATTCCATTAAAATTTTAAAACTTTATTTATGAAAATAGGTGGCTAACCCATAGGCAATGGTTTTTGCCAATTTCTGTCCTAGAGGGAAAAACAATACTGTGGAATTTTTATTTGAGGTACGTTATAAATTACTACTTGGGTACAAAATGTGTCATTGAGTACATTAATTAATTAATTAATTAATTTATTGCCTAGAAAGAGGCAGAGGGAGGGGCCTGGGTTGCTCAGTCATTAATAGTCTGCCTTTGGCTCAGGTCAGGATCTCAGGGTCCTGGGATTGAGCCCTACATGGGGCTCCCTGCTCAGTGGGAAGCCTGCTTCTCCCTCTCCCATGCCCCCCTTCATGTATTCCCTCTCTTGCTGTCTCTCCTCTCTCTCTGTGTCATATAAGTAAATAAAACCTTAAAAAAGAGAGAGAGAGAGAGAGAGGCAGAGGCTTTCCAACCGGTTTCCACAGTCATATTCTTTTTTTTTTCTCTTTTTTTAAAGATTTTATTTATTTATTTGACAGACAGAGATCACAAGTAGGCAGAGAGGCAGGCAGAGAGAGGGGGGAAGCAGGCTTCCGGCTGAGCAGAGAGCCCGATGAGGGGCTCCATCCCAGGACCCTGAGATCATGACCTGAGCCGAAGGCAGAGGCTTAACCCACTGAGCCGCCACCCAGGCACCCCCACAGTCATATTCTTATAAGTCCTTACATTCCTTTTTTTGTTTGTTTTTTAAAGATTTTATTTATTTGACGGAGAGAGACACAGCAAGAGAGGGAATACAAGTAGGGGAACTAGGAAAGGGAAAGCAGCCTTCCCACTGAGCAGGGAGCCCAATGCGAGGCTTGAGCCCAGGACCCTGGGATCATGACCTGAGCCAAAGGCAGATGCTTAATGATTAAACCACCCAGGTGCCCCAAGTCCTTACATTCTTACAATGCTTTTTCATCCTTTAATATTTTCATATTAGGGAGAATCCAAAAGTATTTAAGAAAGTAAATTCTGTATCATCTAGATAAATACATCATAGCCATCTCTGCCAAGAGGCATAGTTATCCACATTTGCTTTGATACAGTTTTGTGTTTAAATCCCAATTGCAGGGCACCTGGGTAGCTCAGTTGGTTTAGTGTCTGACTCTTGATTTCAGCTCAAATCATAATCTAACAGTTGTGGGATTGAGCCCCACATTGGGCTCCACACTGAGATTCTCTCTCCGTCTCCCTCTGCCCCTCTCCCCTCTATCTCAAAAAACAAATAAATAAAATCTTTAAAAATAGATAATTAGATTCCAATTGCATAACTTTCTAGCTGTGTGACTTTGGACAATCTTTTTAATATCTCTGAACCTCGGTTTCCTCCCTTGCAAAGTTTTTTTTTTTTGGCAATACTCATATCTTAATAATAATAGTTGTTATTATTATCCCATCATGGAATAATAATAATTATTATTACTAATAATTGTTATTAATTAATAATAAAAAATCGGGATGCCTGGGTGGCTCAGTTGGTTAAGCAGCTGCCTTCAGCTCAGGTCATGATCCCAGCGTCCTGGGGTCGAGTCCCACATCGGGCTCCTTGCTCTTCGGGGAGCGTGCTTCTCCCTCTGCCTCTGCCTGCCATTCTGTCTGCCTGTGCTTGCTCTCTCTCTCTCTCTCTCTCTGACAAATAAATAAATAAAATCTTTAAAAAAATAATAAAAAATCAACTCTTATTTTTCTGTTTTTTGTAAGCATAGCTTCAGTTGGAACTAACAATTCAGAAAAACGTCAAATTTCATTCTCTCTCTGCTTCTGCATGACTTAGAAATGTTAGATATTGGGGCACCTGGTGACTTAGGTCATGACCACAGGGTTGTGAAGTGGAGCCCAAGTCTGTTTCTGTGCTCAGTGCGGGGTCTGCTTGAGATTCTGTCTCCTCTCCCTCTCCTCCCCCGACCTACTCACACACACTAGCATGCATGCTTTCTCTAAAATGAATAAATAAACCTTTTTTTTTTTAAAAAGAAATGTTAAATATTGGCACTCACCTGTTCGCATACAAGCCACGTTTATAAGCCACCACTCTGGGATACGAGGCAGAATGACGGCCACTCGATCTCCTCTCTTCAGGCCACAGGGGTTGGTGAGCACATTGGCAGCCTTTCGGGACAAGGAGCCCAGTTCTTCAAAGCTCCATTTCACCTCATCCCCTTTGCCATTCACCCACCACAGGGCTGGGTTGGCTGGTCTCTCTCCTGTCTGGCCATGGGCACATGGGAAAGAAAGCAAGCTTGCGTGACTGGTCCACCAAATAGATGGGACATCTGCCATTACTTCCCCTCAGCACCCATGCTGGTGGATTCCGGTAACAGCACCACAGTTTGTCTTTGGGCGAACTACTCCTCTCCTACTGAGTACAGCTTAGGTGAGACAACTCATCAGGGTAATTGTCCACCCACCAGTGGGTAGCATGTGACCCATGTGGGGTGAGTCAGGCCTTCTCTCCCAGATTTTGAGTTCTCTAAGAAGAACTGAAAGATACAATATGGTTGAAACAAAACTTGTGTATGGGCTTTTGGTGCTTACATACCCCCAGGGAGCTGTCCTGGTTTCCTGGTCTTACTGAGACTGACTGTCCAGTTTTATGAGCACTCCCATGTCCAATAAACTTTTTTTCTTGCTTAAGTTAGATTATGTTCCATCTAAATAAACCCAATTTTTGTACTAAGGTTGATTAGGAACTATATGTATGTATGTATGTGTGTGTGTGTGTGTGTGTGTATATATATATATATATATTTTTTTTTTTTTAACTCCAAAGACTGAAGTATGACTTTTATAGGTAACAAAGAACAAGATGGTGGACCTTTGGGGGAGGTTCATCGAGGGATTGATTTCTGGAGGAAACTTCTCATATCATTCTACAGAGTACACTGTTTATGCTGCAAAACCCCTGTGTTTTATATGTTACCTGGGAAAAAAATTTATTCCTCCTTTCTTTCCCTATCTGGAATATCTGGAATTCTCCTTTTACCTTCCCTGGTTGGAAACTATTTCAAAACTCAAATTCCATTTTACTTCCTCTGTGAAGGTTTCCTTAGGCTCCTCTTCTTCTCCTTCCTGACATCTCTGTGTTTCTGCAGAATAATGCTCAAATGCCAGATGACTCCATTACACTATATCATATGCCCTGCACTATGGGTATAAGCTTCCTAAGATCAGGGGCTGTTTCCCATACCCTTGGGACTGGTGACCTTGGATAAGGAGCTTAACCTTAAGGAGGTTATTTTCCTTATCTGCAACCTCCCAGGTTGGTGATGGGGATTTGTTGAAATAATATAGGTCAGCATTGCTCAACCTTTAGTCATTGGAATATCACTATTTTTTGCCAGATCTGTCTACACCTGTGCTATTGTTCTTTGTATTTTTCTTTACATTCATTCACTTTTTTGGTACACATTTATTTAAGAAGGAAAATGCATTTACTTGTCACCATAATTAGAGAACCAGTACCACTTGTTAAAATAGGTTACTGAAAAATAAATATATTAAAAACAAAATATACCCAGAGATTTTTGACTTCTACCTGCTCTTTTGTTCAAAAGAGAGAATAGCAAGTATAAGAGAGCTATTAAAGATGTAAATGGATTTAAAGGAAGACTGTCCCCTCAATTTAATAGGAAAGATTGATTCAACATTGTTTGAAACCTTGTTTATCTTCTGAGGCACAGGCCCTTGCAGTGAATTTTGGGAAGCACTGATAGGTAAGTATCTAGCTCAGTGCCCAGCATGGGATGGGGTCAGTAAGCAGGGACTTGACCTGAGGCTACACTGCAAACGCTCAAGGCTTTTTGCTTTATTCTTCTCAATGTCTGATTTCTCTCCTAATCACTCCAATGATGACTATTATTATAAAATAGAGGCAATGTCTACAATAGCCAAACTGTGGAAGGAGCTGAGATGCCTTTCAACAGATAAATGGATAAAGAAGATGTGGTCTATGCACACAATGGAGTATTACTCAGCCATCAGAAAGGATGAATAACCACCATTTGCATCATGGATGGAACTGGAAGGGATTATGCTAAGTGAAATAAGTCAAGCAGAGAAAGACAATTATCATATGGTTTCACTCATATGTGGAACATAACTAATAGCATGGAGGACCATAAGGCAGGGGAGGGAAATCTGAAGGGGGAGAAATCAGAGAGGGAGACAAACCATGAGACATTATGGACCCTGGGGGGGAAAAAAACTGAGGGTTTCAGAGGCGAAGGGAGTTGGGGGATGGAGTCGGCTGGTGATGGGTGTTAAGGAGGGCATGTGTTGTTATGAGCACTGGGTGTTATATGCAACGAATGAATCATTGAACAGTACATCAAAAAATGAATGATGTACTGTACAATGGCTAACATAAATAAATAAATAAATAAATAAATAAATAAATAAATAAAATCAAAGTTCAAATTACTGCTTTTTGAATAAGCCTGTGACCAGCTCAAACAGATGAATGGAGAGCAAAGAGACTTGGAGAAAATGCAGGAAAAGAGGTAGGACACTGTAAGTAACCACCTTGCTCTGGACTGAGGAGGCTCCAGAGAAAGACAGCACGGGGAGTTGTGGATCAAAGACCTTCCCTGGGGAGAAAGGAGGGCAAGGGGAAAACAAACAAAGAAAACCAAGAAGGATCAAAGAACTGAAGTGGGAGTGGCAAATGGACCATGGAACAAGGAAATGGAAGCCTGAGACACATGTGGATGCCAAGCATCTAATAGAAGCCTGTCAAGTCATACCTTCTCCTTTTGGGACCACTGGTCCAGCACATCCCCAGCAAAGTTAAAGTTCTTAGGCAGTGACTTCTCACAGCGATTTATGGCTTCAAAGTCAGCAAGAGTCAGAGGTGACCAAAGCTGGTGATCTTTGTGAAGGTACCGGCCAGCTGGCTTGGCAAGCCAGATGAATCTGAATGTCTGGTATCGGGAAAAAATCATTATGATTCCCAAAGGGCTTTGCCAACTGATGTGGATGTGGAAGTTCTGCAGCCTGTGAGGAGAGATGAGTGTAGAGCGTTAGTTTCTTTGGATGCTCTGTGGTGAGATTGGGAAGTGGATTGTGGCTGTGTGCTCCCCCACCCCTGGGGAAGCTGGGGAACACCTGGAAAAGACTCATTTTTCTTCAAAGCTGTGGCAGTCAGCTCCTCACCAGTCTCCCTGACACTGGCCTCTCCCTCTTCATTCTGTCTATGATTAGATTATTCTTAAAAACAAAACAAAATAAAACCAACGATTATAGAACTGTCGAATTCCCATCTTCTGTCCCTACCCTCTCCCCCAACCAAACAATAGACACACAGAATATTTGCTGCTACAAGGGACATTCAAGCCCTGCTTCTGTCTGTTTCATACTCAATTCTAACTGTATTTTCTAACTCCTCTCCTTGAATTTCCTCTTCGAGTAAAAGCAGTGCACTCACTTTTCAGGAATGTCCATTTCTAGCTCTAAGATTTAGTCTGTCATTCCCCTTCTCGCTTCTCTGCTATCCTTTCCCGTCAAATTCTTCATTATAAGTGGTTAGGAACCTTGATTTAAGTCCTGGATCAGCAACTTTCTGATGGTAGGACCCTGGGGAAATCACTTACCCTTGCTGCACCTGAATTTTCTCATCTGTAAAATGGGGGAGGAATATAATACCTGTCTCCTAGGGTTTTTATGAGGATTTAATAAGATAATGTGTGTAAAATGACCAGCATGTAGACAGTACCTCCAACGTGTTAGCTAATGCTTTTGTTAAGATTATTTTCATTAGTACCATGGTGGCATATGTTCATGAAATAGTTTTACTTCATGAATCAGGAGACCTGGACTTTACTCCAACTCTTTCAAAACTAGCTTTGTGATACTAGTAAAGTCATCTTCCTACTGTCATCTGTAATTTAACATTTCTCTCTTTTTTAAAAGATTTTATTTATTTATTTGAGAGCGATCACAAGTAGGCAGAGAGGCAGGCAGAGAGAGAGAAAGGGGAGGAAGCAGGCTCCCTGCTGAGCAGAGAGCCTGATGCAGGGCTCAATCTCAGGACCCTGAGATCATGACCTGAGCCAAAGGCAGAGGTTTAACCCACTGAGCCACCCAGGCGCCCCTAATTTAACATTTCTTTTAAAATAATACTGTTATTTCTTCCTCTGAATTTCCATATTATGCGTCAGTACTCCTCACATGACAGTTTTCTACCTTATATTATTGTTTTCAATGTCTGTGTCTTGTACCCCGAACCTACCTTGATGGTGCGGGTAGAGGCTGTGTATCTTATTCTTATTACTTAACATGATGTCATGACTTACCTTCTTCAATAAAGGTTTTTTGCTGAAGATGAATACCCTTATCTTTTTGCCTTCTGGTCCCACTTAGTTGCCTTGTATGGGACGGAAAAATCTGCAGGTGCAAAGGGTGCCTAGGTCTGCCACATGGTAATAACATAAACAGCAGAACAAAGGATGCAGGGAGTACCATTCCCTCATTGTTTTGGCCAAGCCTTCTTTGCTGCTCAGGGTGACATGTGGAGAAGCAGGAGGCCCATTTAGTGCAAATGCAATTTACTGTAACCCAGGAAGAGCTATTTCTGGCAATACCATTGGTATTAAGTTCTCCATTATTACAAGGAAGAAAGAAGAGGGACCACCTGCACAAGTATGGTGGAGGTAGCAAGAGTAGAGAAGGGTGGGGAGAGGGAAAGTAGTGAGGGCCATTTAGCATTTTGCCAAAAGTGACACCCTATTTCTCTCCCAAACACACACCCACACCTACAACCACACACGTGGGTATGCACATATACAACATGCATACTTGCATTCACACTTGCCTCTCTGGATGCCCTTCGCCAAGGTGCTTAATATCTCCAAGTTTCATTTCATCTGTGCAATGAGAGTAATGGCAGTACCTTCTTCACTGGTTAGTCGTGGGGTTTAACTGAGCACCTTATCATAGTGCCTGGTGGGTAGCTAGGGCTCAGCAAACATTGCACGTTAAGAATCAGACTTCACAACTGTTTATGGCAGAAGGCTTTCACTATTTGAGATCCCAAAAAAACTAGAAGAGCTATTGGATTGGAGCCACCATTTTCATGGCATTTTTTTTTTTTCTTTTTGCCTCTTTTAATGCTCTGTCACTTGTGCTCCAGGCTCTTGGGGCTGAACTCAACTGCCATCAGTCCGAAGCATTCTAGTCTTCACTTCCATCATTTTGAGCTTTCTTGGTCCCAATTTATTTATTTATTTAAAATATTTTATTTATTTATTTGACAGACAGAGATCACAAGTAGGCAGAGAGGCAGGCAGAGAGTGAGAGAAGGAAGCAGGCTCCCTGCTGAGCAGAGCTCGATGCAGGGGTGGATCCCAGGACCCTGGGATCATGATTTGAGGGGAAGGCAGAGGCTTTAATCCACTAAGCCACCCAGGCACCCCTCTTGGTCCCAATTTAATGATGAATTAGAAAGATTATCAAGACATGGGACACCTAGAACATTCTTGCTTCCTAAGGTGAATGGTGCAGGTAATAGAGCAGATAGTTTGTTTTTTTTTTAAGATTTTATTTATCTATTTGACAGAGATCACAAGTAGGCAGAGAGGCAAGCAAAGAGAGAGAGAAGCAGGCTCCCTGCTTAGCAGAGAGCCCGATTCAGGGCTCGATACCAGGACCCTGGAATCATGACCCGAGCCAAAGGCAGAGGCTTAACCCACTGAGCCACCCAGGCGCCCAAGCAGATAGTTTTTAATACAAATCTCCTTCATCTTTTCCTCCAAATTGAAAAATCAGTTGTTCTGATTTCCTGTATCACCACACATAAATATGCCATATCATCAAATTAACATACCAAAAAATCTGAAACTAAATATCATAAAATAGATCTGATCTGAATTCATCATTACCTCCATTATCTGCATAATCAGTGAAATAGGTCTTGCATATGCAACCACAATCATTACTAATAAAATAGTAATCAAGATATTACAGGTGAGGATCTTTCAATTAAACTGTAAAAATTTTTTGCCAGTAACATTTCTTCTTTCTATCTCTTTAGTCTGCTATTGATTTTCTGGGTAAATTTGTACATATAAGCCTTTATGGAGACTGTGAAACTTGGAAGAGTCTCCGTTTTGCATTGAACACAGCCATTTTCTGACTGGATCCTGTGGGAAGTTCATGATTCCAGGGTCAAATCTGAAAATCACTGACTCTTTTAGGTTGAGACATTATCTAAGTAGAAATTTGTATGTACACATATTTAACAAAATATTTCCTGAAGATATCTGTAAAAGTGAGAGAATTTGAGTAGGTTATTTCTAAAGCCTTAGTGATTTCCAGTGCGTTAAGGGAACCTTTAACAGTGGAAGGATGTTTGAGCAATGAATGTGCACTCAGCACTCTGTTTTTTATACAATATCTTGTTTACTTATCTCAACACCCTTCGGAGGCAGGCATTTTGTTTTATTTTTATTTTTAAAAATTTTTGAGAGAGGGGCACCTGGGTGGCTCAGCGGGTTGAAGCCTCTGCCTTCGGCTCGGGTCGTGATCTCAGGATCCTGGGATCAAGCCCCACATTGGGCTCTCTGCTCAGCGGGAGGCCTGCTTCCTCCTCTCTCTCTGCCTACTGTGATCTCTGTCTGTCAAATAAATAAATAAAATCTTTAAAAAAAATTTTTTTGAGAGAGAGAGAGACAGAGAGAGCGCCTGAATGGAGTAGGGTAGGGGGCAGAGGGAGGAGAGAGAATCCTAAATGGGCTCCAGGCTAGGTTAAGCCTGACATAGCTCTTTGTCTCACAATCCTGAGATCATAACCCTGAGACCATGACTTGAGGCAAAATCAAGAGTGCAGGCATCTAACAGACTAGCCACCCAGGCGCCCTAGGCATTTTGTTTACCTATAAATTGACTAAGGCTCTGATAGTTGAATAATTAACAAAAGCCATTCATGGAGCACCGAGCACAAATTTTAGCCTGCATTTGTTTTCTCCAGGGCCAACACAAGGAAATGCTATCACAGATTTTTGCTATATTTCTATCAACTTTCATAAGGTAGAACAGTCCTTTTTCCTGTCAAAGTGACATTTATCTGGGGTTGATCAGCAGTTACCCAATTACAGCAAGATGATGGGACTCTTTGTGCTCTGTTCTGTACATTTAAACGTACTCTTACAACTTCTCATTTACTAGAATCACTTCCATGTTACCACATGCATTTTTTCCTTACCAGAAAATGGTATTATTGATCCAGAAAGGCCTTCAGCTTCTTCACAAAGACTCAGCTCCGTATCTGCCAAAAAATTGATTCCTTCCTTCTTTTCTTTTGGTGGCATCTATGCCATTATAGTCCAGAGTCTCTGGTGCACAGTTGGGAGAATCATAATCCTGTGGGAGGAGAGCTGATGTTTCTCTGGACAACCTGTGGTTAAAGCAACAGCAATTTATGAGACACAGCTGGGAGGGGAGAGAGGAAATGCAGGAGCATTTCCTCTTACGGTTCAGTGCTAAGCCCCAGCACATTAGTGGATTATTCTTGTCCATGGAGCTGAGGATAACAAGATCCATACTGTTCGATGGCCTCTTATCAGAGTCTCTCATGATTTTCAAGTAGCCTAGAATATTGGCATGCTTGATTCTTGTGGCTTAGCTGGACATAGCCTGTCGTCCTGGCAAAGGACAGCTAAGGGAATCATATCTGAAGTCTCAACTCATTGATTAGAGTAGATCATGAGAAATCCTTCAAACTCCTAGCTTTTATTGAATGTTGGCTTTTATTGAATGTTTTAATGGAATGTTTTATTGAATGTTTATTGAATGTTGGCAATCTCATTTGGAAATAATTTCGAGACAGTATTGCTGACTGGTTTGAACATAAACGTTGCCTGCTTGTAACTTTGTGAATGTCGCTGCAAACAGGAATTGGGTTTAGTGAAGTCTGTGCCTAAATGTTGCTTGTTGATGACAGTGATCAGTGACATTTTTCACCTCCAGAGTTCATTGGTACCCCCACATGATATCCAGAAGAGAGTGCCTGGGCTCAGACATCAATAGGGTTCCTTTGTCCTGTAATGAGCAAAGTCCCAAGGTTAAGTTGAGTGTTGTAGACTGAATAAAGGCTCTCCAAAGATGTCCATGTCCTAACATCCAGAAACTGTGAATATGTTAGCTTATCCAGCAAAAGGAACTTTGCAGATATCATTAAGTTAAGGACCTTGAAATGGTTAGATTATCCTAGTTTATCTGGGTGGGTCTGATGTAATTATAAGAGGGAAGAGAGCACCTGGACAATAACACAGGCTCAACAAATGATAGTGCTCATTAGGAGGTGGCATCCTCCTCCCCCGCACATTCCATTTCCCTGTTCCTAACAAGAAACAGTAGAGCTCAACACAGGCTGAGCTGCTATGCGGGGTGGGTGCGGAGACATTGCTGGAGGAAGTGAAATTTGAATTGGGCTTTGGAAATGGCAAGACTATGAGTAGGTGGGAAGGCAAGCTAAGAGGGATCTCAGGAAGGGACCTCAACATGGAGGAGGCCCAGCTGCACCTGGATCTTCCTATGGTTTGGCTGATCAATACATTCTTGTTTTCCCTCATTTTTTAAAAATTCAAATTTTAGTTAGTTAATATACATGGAATATTGGTTTCTGGAGTAGAATCCAGTTTTTCCTTCCTTACATACAACACCAGTGCTCATCACAAGTGACCTCCTTAATATCTATCACCTATCTAGCCCATCTCCCCCTTCCTCCAGCACCTCCCGCCATCAACTCTCAGTTTTTCCTCTATTATTGAAAGTCTCTTATGACTTGTTTCCCCCTCTCCTTTTTTTCTTTTCCTCCTCCCCATGTGTCTATCTGTTTTCTTTCTTAAATTCCATATGTGAGTGAGATCTGTGGTCTTTTTCCCTGACTGATTTATTTCATGCAGCATAATACACTCTAGCTCCACCCACATCATTGCAAATGGCAAGATTTCATTCTTTTTGATGGCTGAGTAATATTATATATACCACATCTTCTTTATCCATTCATCAGTTGTTGGACATTTGGGCTTCTCCATAGTTTGGCTATTGTTGATAATGCTGCTATAAACATCTGTGTGCATGTACCCCTCCAAATCTGTAATTTTGTATCCTTTGGCTAAATACCTAGTAGTACAATAGCTGGATCATAGGGTTGTTCTATTTTTAACTTTTTGAGGAACCTCCAAATTGGTCTACAGAGTAGCTGCACAAGTTTGTGCCAACAGTGCAAGAGGTTCCCCTTTCTCCACATCCTAACCAATACCTGTTGTTTCTTGTGTTGTTAATTTTACTTGTTCTGACAGGTGTGAAGTGGTATCTCATTGTGGTTTTGATTTGTATTTCCCTGATGATGAGTGATGTGGAGCATCTTTTCATGTGTGTGTTAGTCATTTGGATGTCTTCTCTAGAAAATTATCCATTCACGTCTTCTGCCCATTTCTTAACTGGATTATTTGGGTTTTGGGTGTTGAGTTTGGTAAGTTCTTTACAGATTTTCAATACTAACCCCTTATTAGGTATGTCATTTGCAAATATCTTCTCCCGTTCCATAGTTTTCCTTTTAGTTCATTGATTGTTTCCTTTACTGTGCAGAAGCTTTTTATCTTGATGACATCCCAATAGTTCTTCTTTGCTTTTGTTTCCCTTGCCTCCAGTAATGTGTCGTAATAAGAAGTTGATATGGCCAAAGTCAAGGAGGTTCCTGGCTGTGTTCCTGTGTTCCTTCTCTAGGATTTTAATGGTTTTGCATTTAAATGTCTCACATTTAGGTCTTTCATCTATTTTCAATATATTTTTGTGTATAGTGTAAGAAAGTAGACCAGTTTCATTCTTCTATATGTTGCTGTCCAGTTTTCCTGGCACCATTTGTTGAAGAGACTGTCTTTTATCCATTGGATGTTCTTTCCTGCTTTGTCAAAGATTAGTTGACTATAGTCGATGATGGATGACCCCCATTAGTTGGGGGTCCATTTCTGGGTTCTCTTTTCTTTTTCTTTTTACAAAAAATTTTTTTATTATTTGACAGACAGAGATCACAAGTAGGCAGAGAGGCAGGCAGAGAGAAAAAGGAGGAAGCAGACTCCCCGCTGAGCAGAGAGCCTGATATGGGGCTTGATCCCAGAACACTAGGATCATGACTTGAGCTTAAGGCAGGGGCTTTAACCCACTGAGCCACCCAGGTGCCCCTGGGTTCTCTTTTCTGTTCTATTGATCTCCATGTCTGTGTTTTTGCCCATATCATAATGTCTTGATGATTACAGCTATGTAACATACCTTGAAATCTGGAATCATGATACCTCCAGTTTTGTTTTCTTTTTCAGGATTGCTTTGGCCATTTGGGTTTTCTTGTGGTTTCACACAACTTTAAGATTGTTTTTTCTAGCTCTGTGAAAAATGCTAGTGGTACTTTGATAGGAAAAGCATTAAATTTGTAGATTGTTTTGGGTAGTATAGACTTTTTTTTTTTTTTTAATATGACAGACAGATCACAAGTAGTTAGAGAGGCAGGCAGAGAGGGAGAGGAGGAAGCAGGCTCTCTGCCGAGCAGAGAGCCCAATGCGGGGCTTGATCCCAGGACCCTGAGACCATGACCTGAGCCAAAGGCAGAGGCTTTAACCCACTGAGCCCCCCAGGCGCCCCTGGATAGTATAGACATTTTAACAATATTTGTTCTTCTAATCCATGAGCATAGAATGCTTTTCCATTTCTTTGTGTCCTCTTCAATTTCTTTCATATATGTTCTATAGTTTTCAGAGTACAAATCTTTTAACTCTTTAGTTAGGTTTATTCCTAGGTATCTTATTGTTTTTTGTGCAGTTGCAAATGGAATCAATTGCTTGATTTCCTTTTCTGCTACTTCATTATTGGTGTATAGAAATACAACAGATTTCTGCACATTGATTTTACATCCTGTGACTTTGCTGAATTCATGTGTGAGTTCTAGCAATACATTCTTTTTTAAAAAAGATTTATTTATTTGAGACAGCACAAGGGGGAGGGGCAGAGGGAAAGGGAGAGAAACTCAAGTAGACTCTGCACTGAGTGTGAGCCGATGTGTTTGGGGCTCGATTCCACAACCCTGAGATAAAGACCCATGCCAAAACTGAGTTGGACACTCAACTGACTGTGCCACCCAAGCAACCCTCCAGCAATACATCCCTGATTCACCAGACCAGTAAATCCTTTTCTCCCCTCAAGTGGTATAGATTGGGATTCTGTTACTTACAACCAAAAAATAATTGACCAGTATAATACTGGTCCCTTCCAGTTTCAGGTGGGCTAGAAACAGAGTTAGGAGCCAACCAATCTTTCCATTTCACCTCTGGAACACCTCCCAACTCCTGTGTGTCCTGGAATCTTCACTTCTTATGTATCCACTATATTACTAGAGTAACCATCCTAAATACCTCTTCTTTGAAAAAACATTTTCTGACTCGCATATCGCCTTCCTCACCACTGCCAGAGTATAATCAACTACTCCCTCTTTAAACCCATTCACATGCCACATGCAACACTTTGGTAACTAACACACCACTTCCCTAGAATGTAATGTCCTCCAGGATGGGTGCTGTGTCTTATTCATCTGTGACCCCTCTGTTCTTAGCCTGAAATATTGTAGTGTCCAGATTTTCCCACCCCGTCCTTGGCCTGTTTCTGTGTAGAGTTGATATGGTCCGTATCAGTCTCCTCAACTTTCTGAAGAGGATGTCAATCCAAGTCCCACCTCAGCAGACTATCTGAACTTTGTTGCTGTTGTCCAGTTATGGTCTTCTTCAAAACCTTCATAGAATTTGCTTTTGCATTTGTTTTATGGATGCTAAATGTGTCCATAAAATCATGCTTTTTCCCTCTCTTTCAGCTGGATAGAGGAAAGCTCTAGCCAAATTTCTGGTATACTTTTAATAGAATGGAAAGGTCTTTGCAGCATGTGTTTTATGTCCTCATCTTATTCTAGTTTTTTGTCCTGTTTTTCTACCCTACTTTGTATTTATCTTCATTTCCTCAGCTCCTTTTTTTTTTAAAGAGAGAGAGAGAGAATGAGAAAGAGAGAGCATGAGAGGAGAGAGGTCAGCAAGAGAAGCAGACTCCCTGCCAAGCAGGGAGCCTGATGCAGGACCTGATCCCAGGACTCCAGGATCATGACCTGAGCTGAAGGCAGTCGCTTAACTAACTGAGCCAACAAGGCGCCCCATCCTCAGCTCCTTTTTAAAAAAGATTTTATTTATTTGTTTGAGAGAGAGATATAGCACTAGTATGAGTGGGGATTGGGGAGTATAGAGGAGGAACAGAGGGAAAGGAACAGCGGGATAAGGAGAAGCAGACTCCCTGTTGAGCAGGGAGCCTGATATGGGGCTCCATCCCAGGACTCCAGGATCATGACCTGAGGTGAAGGCAGACAACCAACTGAGCCACCCAGATGCCCTGCTCAGCTCCTTTTTTTTTTTTTTTTTTAAGAAAAATATTTCTAGGGGCGCCTGGGTGGCTCAGTGGGTTAAAGCCTCTGCCTTCGGTTCAGGTCATGATCTCAGAGTCCTGGGATCGAGCCCCACATCGGGCTCTCTGCTCAGCAGGGAGCCTGCTTCCTCCTCTCTCTCACCTGCCTCTCTGCCTACTTGTAATCTCTGTCTGTCAAATAAATAAATAAAATCTTAAAAAAAATAAAAAATAAAAATATTTCTATTCCATACCTCAATAACCACAATTATTTCCTGATGGGAGGTATCTACCTATTACGCAAGGCACAACTTCCTCAAATCTTGGCATCATATTGGCAAACCCACCATCATTTCCCCTTCCACAATGATTTTCATACAGTACTTTTTTTTTTAATTTTTTATTTTTTTCAGCATAACAGTATTCATTATTTTTGCACCACACCCAGTGATCCATGCAATCCGTGCCCTCTACAATACCCACCACCTGGTGCCCCCAACCTCCCACCCCCCACCCCTTCAAAATTCTCAGATCGTTTTTCAGAGTCCATAGTCTCTCATGGTTTACCTCCCCTTCCAATTTCCCTCAACTCCCTTCTCCTCTCCATCTCCCCTTGTCCTCCATGCTATTTGTTATGCTCCACAAATAAGTGAAACCATATGATAATTGACTCTCTCTGCTTGACTTATTTCCCTCAGCATAATCTCTTCCAGTCCCGTCCATGTTGCTACAAAACTTGGGTATTCATCCTTTCTTTTTTCTTTTTTCATTCTCCAGAATAGATCACATTCTTGGTCCTAAATCAAGTCTCAACCGGTATCAAAAGATTGGGATCATTCCCTGCATATTTTCAGACCACAATGCTCTAAAGTCATACAGTACTTTTTAAAAAACAGATTGAATCCATTCTTTATTTCCCTAAATAAAATGTTAATAATAATTTTTATTTTAGAATAGTTTTAATTTACAGAAAAGTTGCTAAGACCTTACAGAGAGCTCTAGGGAATGTTTTTCCCGTGGTTAGACTAGAGCCACTGGTGTTGGGGAAGAAAGTCACAGCAGTGAATGCAATTCTCGTTGTACCATATCAAGGGTGCTTGCTATTAACTTGTCACTGATGATGTTAACCTTGGTCACCGGGCTTAGGGAGTATTTTCCAGGTTTTTCCATATGCACTGTTATGATAGTCATATAGTTGAGATAGGTTATTCTCAGAAGTTGGTTGCTACGGAGATAATCTTAGATATCTGCCTCATCTATTAGATGCTTATTATACACCAGTAGCAGGGCCAGGACCTGGGGATATGAGACAGTACGTAGTATTCTCTCCCTAGGATGTCATGAAAAACAATCCCTAATTCCTAGACAACTTACTCCTGAATTCCACTTCTCAAATATTCTCTCTCCTTAGTGCTTTCATCCAAAATTTGGGGTGCAGTCATCCAGCCATAGTCACTTGGGATCCATTTGGTTCTTTGAACACCTCTGAGGTCTTTGAATGCTTTGTTTGGTTTGTAAGAGCTGAATTCTCCCTCCTACAAGGGGTACTATGTAGTCTATGCTTTCTTACTTAGTTACACAAGTGTCCTATGGGAGCATTTTACTTAAGCTAGGAAGAAAAGATAACAAGCCACCCCTGTTAAATTGCCACCAGCTCTCTAATGGGTCCTTTGGAAGGGCCAAGATTACTTCCAGTGATGACAATTACCAGGGACCTTGTTATGCAGAAGACCTCAGGGACTATGTGGACATGCAGCTGGAACCATTAGCTGGGCCTGTAGGGAACGTGTTTCATCCCTGGCAAGTGAGATGGTAATTATAATCTAGCATAGGTTTTAAGGGGGAGATTGCAAATTCTATCAGAATAGAGAATCTACAGTTAACCACTTAGGTAAACTGCTTGGATCATAGGCTGGGAAAGTTGAATCATTCCTCAGGTTTATATAAGCACAACAATCCAGATGTTAGGAGTCTAAAAATCCTGAGGGATCTGTTTTTCACAGAAACTGTTCACCTGGTAGTAACAGCTATCCTTTACATGTATACAGCAGTTTATAATTTCCTGAGATCTCATGTGCTATTATTTCAGGTAATCCTCACAAAAATCCTATGAAATGGGTACTACTAGTACTACTTTACAAATGAGGAAACTGGAACTCTGAGAGGTTAATTTTTAAAAATTTTTTAAAAGGTTATTTATTTTATAGAAAGAGAGAGCACAAGTAGACAGAACAACAGGCAGACAGAGAGGGAGAAGCAGGCTCCCCGCAGAGCAGAGAGCCCGATGTGGGACTCAGTCCCAGGACCTCAAGATCATGACCTGAGCTGCAAGCAGACACAATGGATGGAGCCATCCAGGTGCCCCCAGGGCATGTATTTTAATACTTAATTCTTTCTCTTTGTTATTGTCATCAATTATCAGCATATTGAATTGCGCTTTTACAACCTGTAATGGTGACTAATGAATTTTTTTAACTAGTAAATTTTTTAAAATAATTTTTTATTTTTTAATAGACATATAATGTATTATTAGCCCCAGGGGTACAGGTCTGTGAATTGCCAGTTTACACACTTCACAGCACTCACCATAGCACATACCTTCCCCAATGTCCATAACCCCACCACCCTCTCTAGTAAATATTTATTTATTTATTTATTTATTTATTTAAAAGATTTTGTTTATTTATTTGACAGAGATAACAAGAGGCAGAGAGGCAGGCAGAGAGAGAGAAAGGGAAGCAGGCTCCCTGCTGAGCAGAGAGCCTGTTGCGGGGCTTGATCCCAGGACCCTGGGATCACGACTGGAACCGAAGGCAGAGGCTTTAACCCACTGAGCCACCCAGGCGCCCCTGACTAGTAAATTTTTAAAGTAAGATTATAAACTGAAACACACACACATACACACACACACACTCCCCTATGATTATTTAGGGTACCTTTATTCCCCCAAATATTTACTCATTAACCTACTTTGTACCAGACCCTGTGCGGGTTCCTGGGCATACACAAGTTACAGATTCACACAGCTTGTAGTTATTAGAATAAAAAATGAGGTGGGATTGTTACTGCCTTTGTCACCCTTGGGTGAGATGGCACATACATTAAGCCATAGCTGACCTTGAGTTGCAGTACTTTCTATGCAAACATACCAGTTAGAGTAAAAAAGTAGTGTTACCATTGACTTCAAACTCTACCCCTGGAACCTTCTGGCCTCAGTGGATAATTGCCCTAGGGAGAGTCATTTCTTTACAGGTTCCCAAGGGGATGAAGGGAACCTTAGATGCCAGATATAATGATCAAAACATTGACTCCATTTCTTTCTCTATTCCAAGTGGGCAGGGGACCAGGTGCAGCCAGAAGAAAGATCTATTGTTTTCTATGAAGGGAAATGAAAACCAGTATTTGAGAGTTTAAGCCAAATTGGTGACCTGCATTCCAGGGCCCCAGACAGTGTAGGTGAGATTATCACACATACCGCTTCACACTTTACCCTAAATGTTGACACAGGAGAGAGGTATTGGGTTTACCACATTTCTCATTTATTCAGATGGATGCTCAGATCATGAGAAATAAGAAGAGAATATACTGGCACAGTTAAGTGCCTTTGGAGCCGTGTCATTATCCTCCCTTACTCCACTGGAATATAAGCTTCATTAAAGGAGGGATTTTTGACTGTTCTGTTCACTATTCTATCTCTAGTGCCTGGGATAATGCCTGGCACATAGTAGCTTTCCCAGTATTTGTTGATTGAATTCATGTATTTCTCCCACAGAAACATTAATATGGGTAGGCTCTTTTTTGGGAGACCTTTTTGCCCCTGCTCAGTTCACATATACATGCATATACATGTTCCTTCCAAGGAAGTGTTTGCAGTCTGAATGAGGCTGTCATTTGGTCCTCCATTTATCGACTGCCTTATCAGGTTGAATAACTGATCATAGTGAGAGAATAGAGGGATGTTTTCCTTTAATGGACTTGGAGTTTTTTTAATTTTGAATGTACTGATGAGCAACACACACACACACACACACACACACACACACACACACACACGTGCTCTTTGCAGGCCTGTATCTTACATAAATAGAACTAGTGAATTGTCTTCCCTAGTAGAACTAGTAATTTATCCTCCCTGATAAAACTCACAGAGGATCCAGTTTGTACCAGGATAAACTATGCTATGCTGTATATCACATAATCCCTCAGATCTCCATGGTGTATAGAACAACAAAGGTTTGTTTATTATTTTGCTTTTGCTACTTGCCTGTCATGGGTCTTCTGTGACTTCTCTGATGGAACAACCATTATTTGAAGGGTTATCAGTAGGGGTGGAACCGTGAGCAGTTATATGTTCTAGCTTAGAAATGATAGACATCATTCCCATTCATTGGCCAGAACTTGTCACTTGGCCAGAGTTCATATTCTCGCATTACTTTGGGGTGGGAGAGTGGGTAGCTGGGCGATGACTACCGCAGTCGTCCTTTTACCAGAATACGTTAGATTCATTTTAACTCTGGAAGTCTTTCATAACATAACCCAAAAGAACTCTCCTAGAGGAGCAGTACTTAAAAAGAAAAAATAAAAACTGACCATTTTGTAACCTTAGCAAACTAGAATTCACATACAGGAGAGTGGTGACAATCAAAGACTTTGGAATGAGAGAGAGCAGAGTTCAGATTTCAGCTCTGTGACTTAGTTCGCTGTGTGGTACAATGCAAAACACTTAGTCTCTCCAAGATTAACATTATCTTCTCTAAAATACTTAACAGATAAGATGAAATTATTGTAGGGGCACCTGGGTTGCTCAGTGGGTTAAAGCCTCTGCCTGCAGCTCAGGTCATGATCCCAGGGTCCTGGGATTGAGCCCCACATCGGGCTCTCTGCTCAGCAGGGAGCCTGCTTCCTCCTCTCTCTCTGCCTGCCTCTCTGCCTACTTGTGGTCTCTCTTTCTGTCAAATAAATAAATAAAATATTTTTTTAAAAAGATGAAATTATTGTGAAGATAAAATGAAATTCTGTACAGAGGTGACGAGCATGTGATGTCTAACACATACTCAGATTCAATACATGTTAGCTAGCTTGGAAGTTGAAATGTTTTGATGTTTTATGAGTTGGTGCCTCTTGGGCTAAGTTCTCTTGGCAGGCAATGCTTTCATGTTCTCAGGAGGTCAGGCAATTAAGATTGCTCACATTTACCTGTGGGGGATGTCCTTGAAAGAGCTGTTCTTTTGAAATGATTCTTCAGCTTACTCTGTTTAAATTTCACAAATTTTCTGTGTCCACCTAAAATCTTACACATGTATTCTCCTTAGTCCAGACCCCCTGGGAGTCTTAGTATTTTCAAGTCTCAACCTTGGATACCTATCAGAATCTCCAGGGTGTTTTTCAAAGCACACATGTCTACATCCCACCTCAGACCAATTAAATCAGCTTCTCTGAAAGAGGGGACCCAGTCACCTGTATTTTTTTTTTAATTTATTTACTTGACAGACAGAGATCACAAGGAGGCAGAGAGGCAGGCAGACAGAGAGAGGAGGAAGCAGGCTCCTCGTGGAACAGCGAGCCCGATGCGGGGCTCGATCCCAGGACCCTGGGATCATGACCCGAGCTAAAGGCAGAGGCCTTAACCCACTGAGCCACCCAGGCGCCCCCAGTCACCTGTATTTTTAGAAAGCTTCTCTAGTGAGTCTAATGAGCAGAGAGGATTAAGAACCACTGCTCTGCATATCCTTGCTTTTGGTGATCCTTCCAGCCTTACCTACCACGACGTTTCTCTCCCTTGCCCACCATGCTCCAGCCATCTTTTTTGTTCATTTGCCAAAGTTGTTCCTACTTTAGGGCCTTTGCATGCACTGTTCCCTTAACCTCGAATGCAACAAATTGTTCGTCGAGTATCAACTCAACTGTCACATTTTCAGAGTGTCACATGATCACCCTTCATCCTGCTTTATTTCCTTTCTCACATTTGTTGGTATTTGAGCTATTGCTAATTCATGTGCTTGTTTAATACCTATGTCCTCACTATCATATGAGATCTATGAAGGTAGAGCCTTTCTATGATTCACTCATTATCGTATGCCCAGGGCTCAGAAGAGTATCTGTTTTAATGTACTTAACTGAACGTTTGTTGCATAAATTATTCTTGTCTGCCATTCCTGACATCATTGTATGACATCATTTTGACAATCAATTCTTATGAAATATTCACAGAACAATCATTTCCTTATAAGCAAGACTTGTGGCTTCTCTATGTCTCATGCCCCTTTACACAATTTATATTGTTTATCAGTTTGTTTTAGGGAGAAAGGAGAAGCAGCACTGGATAAATATTCATTGTGATCATCATATACGCTGGCCTTTATCCTTTGCCCCTACTTCTTTTCTGTTACTGGTTACCATCATTCTGAAGGTTTCTTGGGTTGCAGTGCGTTGAGATTTCTTTTCCTTAAACTCCTCTCTCCAGTGATCATTAAGAAGAAAACGTTTGGGACTTGAAGTCAAAGGTTTGAGTTTGAATTCTGACTCAGCAGCTTATCAAGGGAATCCATCTAACCTCCCCAAGCCTGTTAATGAAGTCAGGACACTAATAGCTCCTATCCCAAAAAAACTCAAAAAATAAAGTGAAAGGGATGCCTGGGTGGCTCACCTCGTTCAGCGTCTGCCTTTGGCTCAGGTCATGATCTTGGGGTCCCGGGATCTAGCTCCATGTTGGGCTCCCTGCTCAGTGGGGAGTCTGCTTCTCCCTTTCCCTCTGCCTCTCCCCACTGCTTGGGCACTCTTTCTCTCAAATAAATAGATGAAATCTTAAAAAAAATAAGAAGCTCTAGGTAAAATTACCTTATATTTTGTGGGTATCCAGAAAATATATTTAAAAAGAACATACCACTCAAAGGCCACTTAGATTTCCCATTTTCTTTTTGTCCCTCTTGCTATTGTATAACAATGGGGGAAGGGACCTCCTTCTCAGTCTCCCTGCCTCCATCCTTCCCTCCTCTGGGCCATAAACATAGATTCTGATCTTTTCCACTGTACCATCCTACTCTTCTAAAATATTGCATAAAAATACTGCATTTTATTTTCATGTTTCATGAAGTTCTTCATGCTCTCTCATTATACAGTTTTTATTGGATTAGTTGGTGTTGAAGGATAGAGCTTTAGAAGTAGAAGGCACCATAGAGTTCCAGACCCTTTAGCTTACAGAAGAGAAGGATATAATAATCGATTTACCTTGAGAGGTTGTGAGGTCAAAGGAAAAAGTCACCTGCTCCCATACCACAATTACTTAGAGACAGATGTGCCTGAGATAGATGTTTCTGGAGCAGATCAGACTTTCTCTATAGAGAAATACAAGTTGAGGGAAGTCTTTTTAATTGTAAGATTAAAAACAAAAAGTAAGAGAAATTGAGCTGGAGCTAAGATTATAAAAGCTTTCACAGCGTGCCAGACAAGAGAACCAATGGCAACAAGTCCATTCATGAAGCTGCATTAAGAAATCCCAGATATTACCATGATTGAGTTGAGACACTCAGAGATACACATATGGAGAGATGGATTATATTTTGGTTTCTAGGAGCTTCCACCAGCCACCACCAAATACTAATTTGGGGAATCCAGTTTGCATATTGTCTAGCAAAATGGTTTTCAAAATATGTTTTGGAGGTCTTTAGAATCAGAATCATTTTGGCATACTTTAACTTGTTACCTTATTTGCGTTATTTCTCTCATTATTTACATATACACACATGCATACACATATGAATATATACATATGTTTATATATGTATACACACACATTTGTTTTTGAAACCATCAGAAAATAAGTTGCAGATATTACTCTCTTCACATTTAAAGTCTCTTGCAGGGTGCTTGGGTGGCTCAGTCATTAAGCGTCTGCCTTCAGCTCAGGTCATGATCCCAGAGTCCTGGGATCAAGTTCCATGTCAGGCTCCCTGCTCAGTGGGGAGACTGCTTCTCCCTTTACCCCTCCCCACTTGTGATCTCTCTCTCTCTAAGATAAATACATGAAATATTAAAAAAAAAAGTCTTCTGCACTCATCCTTAAAACATAAGGACATTCAGGGCGCCTGGGTGGCTCAGTGGGTTAAGCCTCTGCCTTCAGCTCAGGTCATGATCTCAGGTTCCTGGGATTGAGCCCCGCATCGGGCTCTCTGCTCGGCAGGGAGCCTGCTTCTTCCTCTCTCTTTGCCTAGTTGTGATCTCTCTCTGTGTCAAATAAATAAATAAAAATCTTAAAAAAAAACAAACATAAGGACATTCTCCTGTATAACAATAATACTGTTTTCACACCTAAACAATTAACCATAGTTCCTTAATATCATTTATATCCATTCCACACTGAAAATTCTTCAATTATCTCAAAATGTCTTTTGTAGCTTTTTGTTTTCTTTTCCTTTTTTTTTTTGTTTGTTTGTTTTAAGATCCAGGCTCCAAACAAGGTCCGTGTAATGCATTTTGTTATTATGTCTTGTAGTCTTTTCTAACCTGGAGGAATTCTTCTACTTTTATTCCCTTGACATTGCCTTTGAATCCAGGGGAATTGTCTTGTTGAGTATCTCACATACTGCATGTGTGTGACTGTTTCTTCATTGTTCTGTTCTGAATATTCACGTCTCCCACCCCAAATTTATATGTTGAAATTCTAACCCCTGAGGTGATAGTATTAGGAGGTGGGAACTTTGGGGGTTATTAGGGATCACTTAATAATTTAATTGAGCCTACTAGTTTTGAGGCTGTTTACTTTAACAAAGCCTCACGGATGGGATCAGCAGTCTTATGACAGAGCCCCAAGAGCTTTCTCGCCTTTTCCACTGTATGAGGATACGAGAAGAAGGCCCACACCCAACCAGGCTGGTAGCTTGATCCTGAACTTCTGGCTTCCAAAACTGTGAGAAATAAATTTCAGTTTTTGTTTTTTTTTTTTTTAAAGAGAAAAAAATTTATTGCAATATAAAATGCACTTATAAAATGTCCACAGAAGGCATGTAATTCTTCACTGCTATATAAATTTACCTGGAATACTTTGATCACCTTCTATTGTTATGATGATGTCACCTAAAACATATTGTAAACAATGAGTTATACTCTATAACAAATGCATCACTGATTTTCAGCAATCTTGGTTTAATAATAATTAGTTTTAAGACTAGTTAATCACATCTATATTCTGGAATGTCCATTTACTTTCATGTAGTGTAGTAGAATTTAGACTATAATTGCACATGAATGGTACAGAAAAACATTCGCCACCAAATTATTTTATACCTTCATGACAGGTTTTACATTCTTTCAGATTGAAAATACAGGCTTCAGCTATCGTCTGCAACACAGCTAGGATTCTCACTGCAGTAATTTGTGTGTATGTGTGTCTACGTGGGCACCCGTGGAACGGCTTAAAGTGTAGCTTTAGTAAACAAGTGCAACATCACTGCCAATTACTTTGCTTGTTTAAATATTATAGTCTATTTGTAAACAAACAAAACCCCACTCAAATACTCTTAACTCTAGAAAAAAAAATCCTGTCAACCCATTATTCTAATATGCTTTACTTGAACACACATTGGATTTTTGAAAGGTGCATATAGTACCTTAGATAATAAGGTATAAAAATGTGTTTCATATTTTATACTATGAAATGTGCATTTCTAATGTTTTATGCAGCATAAAGTTTTTAGATCAAGAAATTCTAAATCCTGGATCCCTACAGTTCATTTAGAAAACTCTCAAAGTTATGGCTCTTGCAGCAGGTTTATCAGATTTAACATGAAAAAGTGTTCTATCTCCTTCCCTATTTCAAGTATCCAAAAAAAAAAAAGGCTCACAATTTATGTAGGTCGTAACTGAAAATGCAAAGCTTTAAACAGTTAAATGTGTTTTGAAATAAGATATAAATTGAAAAAGTTTCTTAAGTATTTAATTTATATTAGGCTGATAACTATTAGGACTTTCAGACAATTTTATTAAATCTGAGTATTTCCTCAAAAATAATAAAGAACACAATTTGCCTATTAATATACAGTTCTGGGATTCTGGAGAAAAATCAATCTTGATGTTTAAGGCTTTTCAACATTGTTGACCTTAGTTTTGTTTTCTTTTTAATGATGCTAATTTAATATTCAATCTGAACATAAGTGTTTAGCCTCAAACTACTTATAATGAAATGACTTACTTCTGAAAAGAAAACTTTAAAGCACTAGAAAGAGAATTTACTAAAGCTGTTTAAATGTCTTTCAGTGTCATCAGAAATCCTGCAGTATAGAAAGTATCTGGTACCTTTAAGGATTCAGAATGAACTGATCTTCTGAGATTCTTTTTTTTTTTTTCCTTTTTTTTAAAATTTATTTTATTTATTTATTTATTTGACAGAGAGAAATCACAAGTAAGCAGAGAGGCAGGCAGAGAGAGAGGAGGAAGCAGGCTCCCCACTGAGCAGAAAGCCCGACGTGGGGCTCGAACCCAGGACCTGGGATCATGACCTGAGCCGAAGGCAGCGGCTCAACCCACTGAGCCACCCAGGCGCCCCTCTTCTGAGATTCTAATGCCAGTTAAAAAAACCAAAAAAGTCAAATAGAAAAGACTGCTGCAATAAAGCACTGATTCTAAAAGTTGCAGACATGATCCCATCACCTGAGAGCTAAGCACTTCTTCTCAGAGTCAGCAACTTCTCATCTTTACCTAGGCACATTAAGTTCTCAGCTGAGAAAATAATCTAACCTGGTCCTTAACATATTCATTAAGTAGTATGAATATTTTAAGGTCTTTCTCCCTTCAAGAAAAAAACTTGATGTCTCACTAAATAGTGGGAAGGAGTGTATCTTACTTTGAGACGTTAGACTTTCTGGAATTGGCCCAACTGTATAAAATTTTAAGAAGTGTGTAAAGTATGGAATCATTATTACTCTGTGAAAACAGTGTGACAAAATTAAACATCACTATGTTGAACCCTTTTCTAGCATTAACTCAAAAATAGAAATCATGAGTCTTCTATAACCTTAATTTTAAAAACATACAGAAGTGAAAAGTGCTATTTTTCAAAAAAGTACAATTTTTTCCCTACTCTGTATCAACATGGAATGATTTCAGTTCTCCTGTACTAAAAGCTGGACTTTTAAAAAACTAGTGTTGTAATGCTTAATATAATGATTTTAATCAGCAGTGGCTTCACTTTCAGCGGGACCCCTAATAAGTCTTCGAATTCCTCTTTTTCCTGCGGGACCTTTCGGTTTAGCAAAACTCTGCTTATGTGCATGCTGCTTTGGGTGTACTTCTTCATAAAGGAAGTCTGCTGTCAACTCATCCCCATTGTCTATTTCGATCTTTCTAATGACATCCATTTGTAGTTGTCTTTCTACAATTTCTAGCAGCGGGCTCTTGCAGCTAGAATACAGCATCCGTTCTCTTATACTGCATGTGTATCCAGGCATTGAATAAATAAAAACTATGGACTCCAAGTAGTCGCCTTCATGGGAATGTTTATACAGGAAGAAATGGTAACGTGCTGAATCCTTGGGAATCCTCTTTGGCAAATCTTTTAGTTCTGTATTTGTTGTGTTGGCCAAAATTATAATCTCATTTTTTATATCTATTTCCAATTGCACATAGTTGAGCTGTCTGTTACTTAATTGTTCCAAAGCCTGAAAAGCTTCTCGAGAAATAGGAAATGCGACTCCTTGTAGTGTCTGATGCTTAGTGTCCACACCCACGTCAGTCTGTACCTCATTAATTTTAATCTGCCATAATTCTTCCTCAGCGGCAGTCAAGGGGGCAGGAGAAGACTGTGACACCAAGTATTTTTTATAACCATTTAATGATACATCTTCCTTTACTGTTCCAAATACTTCATCTTTAATGTGGCCACCTCCAAACTCCTTTTTCAGAGTTGCTCTTGTTGCTGCATACAACATTTTCTGACGAACATGAGAATGATCTGGAGACCAGGCAATGAATATCCATTCATATCCCTGGGCATTCTGAGAATCTAACCTGAATAATATATAGCATGGCTGTTTGTCCTCCAGTAGGGGTAAAACAAAGGAATCATAATCCTTATCCCAGGAATCTGAGGGCTGACTACATGATCCAATCACAAGTTTCTCATTTTCAATAGATATTTTTAGAAGTCTGTATTTTCCATTTCTTGCTCTGGCAAAGATATCTTTAACATCTTCACTTGCTTGGATGCCGGTCTGATGGGACATGGCGGCGGCCGCGGGCTCCCGGCTCCGGCGCTAAATGCTGAGAGCTAAATTTCAGTTTTTTATAAGCCCACCCAATGTCTGGAATTTTATTCTGGCTTCCCAAATAGATTAAGACAGTCATGGTATTATTTACCTTGTTAATGTGAATTGGAGATTAGGTTTAGATTGGAGTAGATAGGATTCAGGATCAGTATTTCTAACAAGAACATTTCATAGGCAATCCACATACAGTACGCCTCATCATGTCTTTAGGCATCTGCTGTCAGATCGTTCCACTGTTAATGATATTACATCGGTTCACTTGGTTTCGATGGTGTCAGACACATTTCTCAATTAAAGGAACATTTAGGTAAGCATGTAATTTGTGGGACAATACTGCATTCTGTGCGAATATCCTATTTCCTAATAACCTTCATTTAGAAGATACAGCTTCCAATAATGATCCTTATCTGAATCAATGACTGCATGGGAGGTTACAAAAGGATTTCCAAATTCTCTCATTTTTCTGCATTTACTACCTGCCATGTTCTCAAAAAAGAACTTCCCTTCCTCCTCCTACCCCCTGTATCACTAATGAGTCATGGAATTTTATTTATTTATTTTAAAAGATTTTATTTATTTATTTGACAGACAGAGATCACAAGTAGGCAGAGAGGCAGGCAGAGAGAAAGAGGAGGAAGCAGGCTCCCTGCCGAGCAGAGAGCCCGATGTGGGGCTCGATCCCAGGACCCTGGGATCATGACCTGAGCCAAAGACAGAGGCTTTAACCCACTGAGCCACCCAGGTGCCCCGAGTCATGGAATTTTAAAACCTCAATCACCAGTTGCAGTGATTATTCTTTTTGATGTCCAGATTTTCTCAAATTCAGTCAATGAGAGCCCTTCAACGGACTTCCGTGTCCTTTTGATGTCCCTCCACCATTATTTGATTACTTCTTTACTTCCTGATCTAACGAGGTCCCAGACTTACCTGGTATTTACTTTGCTCTCTACTTGGAAATAATCAGTTTCTCGTAGGATCTCCTTGAATAGGCAATGATATTTAGAAGTCATGATCTACACTCTATGTTGATTCATAACTATTAGATGCCATTGTGTGTTTTTTTTTAAAGATTTTATTTATTTGACAGACAGAAGTCACAAGGAGGCAGAGAGGCAGGCAGAGAGAGAGGGGGAAGCAGGCTCCCTGAGGAGCAGAGAACCTGATGTAGGGCTCGATCCCAGGACTCTGGGATCATGACCTGAGCTGAAGGCAGAGGCTTAACCCACTGAGCCACTCAGGCACCCCTGGATGCCATTGTTTTGAGGACCTTTTTAGTACACAGAACTGGGAAAAACAATTTCCAAATCAAACTTAACAGGACAGGTTTTTTAAAAACATTTATTTATTTATTTGAGAGACAAGAGAGTGGGAGGAGGGGCAAAGGGAGTGAGAGAGAGAGAGAGAGAGAATCCCAAGCACACTCATCACCGAACACAGAGCCAGATGTGGGGCTCTTACGACCCTGAGATCGTCCCTGAGCCAAAATCAAGAGTCAGATGCTTAACCAGCTGAGCCATCCCAAAGGTGGCTTATTTATCATTATTCTTATTATAATTCATTTATTTATTTATTATGTCCAATTAGCCAACATATAGTACATCAGTGGTTTCTGATGTAGTGTTCAATGATTCATTAGTTGCGTGTAACACCCAGTGTTCATCACCACACCTGCCCTCCTCAGGACCCATCCGATTACCCCATCACCCCATCCCTTCCCTTTTGTAACCCTCTGTGTTTTTTTTTTTTTAATGTTTAAGGAACATTTGCTTATCATTTCCTATAAACAGTCTATTCATGTACTTTTCCTATTTTCCTACCAAGTTTGGTCTGTTTCTTCTTTAAGAGTTCTGGATATGTTAGAGATACTAGTTCTCTGTCTGTTGTAGAAGTTGCAAATATTTTCACTCAGTACCTCATTGGTAATATGTGATCCCCGTTAGCCAGTCTGGAGCTAATTTCTGAAGAAGGGCCCCTTCTCCAAACAAGCCAAACATGGGCAGAAGAAAATGGAATTCCTGTTTCTTGTGTGTCAGGCACTGTTCTGGGTGCTTTGTGAACATTTTCTCACTTATCGCTTATGAAATATCTTTCAGTATTATTTCTTACCTGAAAGCCATAGGGCTATTGTGTTTTAGAATTCATTGTTTCACAGCTTTTAGAAAGGTACATGTATGGTACATAAAACCATGGAACTGCATCTTGAAATCATACCAATAAATATTTGTGCATTAAAACTTATGACTATGCCAAATGATTAGGATAAAGACTGCAGAGAGTTTCACTTCCTGAAAGGTCAGGTTTTGCATCAAATGAGATATGAGAAGCAGTTTTATTTTTCAGAGCTTCTTTGATTTTGGAATGGGGGATAGGAGATGTTGGAGCTCTATCACCATTATGTTATAGGCAGGGGAAAGGAGTTCTGGTGTTTTTTAACCAAATACATCCTCTGACTTTCACCCTTTTCTTCTTTTTCTCTTTGTTTTGTCAGGAAGGGAGGAGGGAACAAGCTGGAGAGCTTGAGGATTCAAGTGAGTACCAGGAAAAGTGCGGCATCTCTCCACTTCTCTTCTCTCCGCCTTCCTGCAGCTGGGGTGAGACTAGGATGGGCAGCCCTTCGGGGAGCGCAATATTCTTCATAACGAAAATTTAACCAACATCCTTTATACACTTGTTCAACATCTGTTTGGAGGAAAAGCTGTTTGCTGCATGGGGAAGGATGAAAAAGAAAGATATAGGTGACAGTGTGCAGCCTCATCCCCAGAGTGCCAAGCAAAGCACCTCTGGCCCCAAACTCGCGTGCCCCTCTCAGTCAGAAGCAAAGCCCTGCAGTTGGTCTGATCTGCTTTGCTCAGGTAGCTGGTTAGCAACTTCCTCCTTTGAATCATGTGTCCTTTATGGGTTTCTTAGGCAATATCCCAAATTACTTCCAGCCACACACTCTCAGCCTCTCTGAGAAGAATTATAATACTGCACTTTTCTTTGTCTTATTACTTTCCTGGTTCCCTGAACAGATTATCCCCCAGACAAATATGGTATAGGCCCTGGTCTGTAATGAAATATTTTGCCAGAAGGGCTTGTTTTGCTTCTTTAACTCCACTTATCAGGCTTCATAGAGCCTCCTTCAGGACTGTGGAGTTTCATGTGTTTGTTTTTAAGATTTTATTAGTTCATTTGACAGACCAAGACCCCAAGTAGGCAGAGAGGCAGGCAGAGAGAAAGGGGGTAGCAGGCTTCCTGCTGAGCAGAGAGCCCGATGCGGGGTCGATCTCAGGACCCTGAGACCATGACCTG
Organism: Lutra lutra; assembly: GCF_902655055.1. Taxonomy (NCBI): domain Eukaryota; kingdom Metazoa; phylum Chordata; class Mammalia; order Carnivora; family Mustelidae; genus Lutra; species Lutra lutra. The sequence goes on along the minus strand of NC_062295.1, from coordinate 15,792,693 downwards.
AGCCGAAGGCAGAGGCTTAACCCACTGAGCCATCCTGGCACCCCAGTTTCATGGTTTTTATATTCCGGTTTTCACGACCTGTCTCCTTTCTCCATCCAAACCAAACTACCTTGTCTCCTGGTGCCTTAGTGTGCTACTGAAAATATAGTAAATGAGGATGACTTGATTCGTGATCCATCTCTCCCACAGTTCTGGTCTTTGAATGATACCTTAGGTCAAAAGTGCTCTAATGACACGCAGGTATTTTAGACCATAGCGTGGAGGTAGAGGGACTGCGAACTGAGGACTTTTACTTTCATAATGAGCACACCACCCTCTGCTCAGTCTCACTCAATTAGGTGTCCAACTCTTGATTGATTTTGGCTCCAGTCATGATCTTTTAGTTGTCAGACTGAGCCCCATGTCAGTGCCAGGCTCCGTGTGCAGTGGGGAGCCTGCTTGAGATTCTCTCTTCTCTGTCTCTTTCTCTTCCTCTGCCTTCCCCTCCGAACTCGTGTTCTCTCTCTCTCTCTCAAATAAATAAATAAACCTTAAATAACTAGTCAGAAAAAGACAAACATTCAGATTTTAAAATGGGAAAAGAACAGTAAATATACAAAAAACTTCAATCTGGGGCACCTGGGTGGCTCAGTGGGTTAAGTCTCTGCCTTCAGCTTGAGTCATGATCTCAGAGTCCTGGGATCGAGACCCACATCAGGCTCTTTGCTCAGCAGGGAGCCTGCTTCCCTCTCTCTCTCTCTCTCTGCCTGCCTCTCTGCCTGCTTGTGATCTCTCTCTCTCTGTCAAATAAATACATTAAAAAAAAAAAAAAAGAAACACTTGGGGTGCCTGGGTGGTTCGGTTGTTAAGCATCTGCCTTTGGCTCAGGTCATGGTCCCAGGGTCTTGGGATCGTGCCCCGTGTCGGGCTCCCTGCTCAGTGGGAAGCCTGCTTCTCCCTTTCCCACTGTCCCTGCTTGTGTTCCCTCTCTCACTGTCTCTCTCTGTCAAAAAAAAATCTTTAAAAAGAAATACTCCAATCTTACTAGTAATCAAAGGACAAATCAGATTAAAGTGAAAGATTTTTCACTTTTCTTCACACTGGCAAAGGCTTAAAACCTCGTAACATCCTGTGTTACTTATTCCTTTACTGTCTGAAAGGGTTTTTGTAATTTTCATGTTATTTCTTCCATAAATGTTTGATAGGATTTGCCAGTAAAACTACTTGGATCTCGGACTTTCTTTCCGGTAAAGTTGTTAATAATTATTTCAATTATTAAAATTGATATTGAATCATTCAGATGTTTGTATTATTTTGTGTTGTTATATATATTTTTTAAAGATTTTACTTATTTATTTGACACAGAGAGAGAGAGAGAGAGAAGTCTACAGGCAGGCAGAGTAGGAGGGGGAAGCAGGGAGCCCGATCTGTGCTCAGTCCCAGGACCCTGAATTCGTGACCAAAGCCAAAGGCAGAGGCTTAACCCACTGAGCCACCCGGGTGCCACTAAGGTATATTTTTCAAGGCATCTTTCCATTTCATCTACATTGTTGAATCTGTTGACATAAAACTGAGCATAGTATTGTCTTGTTATCTTTTTTATGGTATCTTTTTCAAGAAGATTGATTTATGTATGTTAGAGAGAGATTTTGAGAGATTGGTACAGGGGTAGAGGGAGAGAGAGAATCTCAAGCAGGTTCCTTCCTGAGCACAGAGCCCGATATGGGGCTCAATTCCATGACCCTGAGATCATGACCTAAGCCAAAACTGCTGAGGCAAACACATAATCAACTGAGCCACCCAGGTGCCCCTACCTTTTTTAAGTGTGTAAGATCTGTAGTGATAACTCTCTTTTAGTTCTGATATTGGCACACAAAAATTTTATAGTAAAGGATGATCATCCAGGTGTTTTGTAAAGTACAGAATTAAAAAGAAAACAAAAACAAGCCTCCAACAATTAAAGATTAGTAAACTAAAAAACTTTATCATCTTGACAGAAGGAACTAATACATGGCCGTTAAAATTATTCGAAAACTCTGATGAAATAATACTGCATGCTTATAGGGATAACTAAAGTTTGAAAGATTCATAATAACAAGTGTTGTTGAGGGTATGGAGCGAAAAGAACTTTTTATTTTATTTTATTTTATTTTAAATCCTGGTTAGTTAACATAGAGTATAATATTAGTTTTAAGTGTAGGATTTAGTGATTCAGCACACAGTACAAAATCCAGTGCTCACCAATGATTTCACATGAGTGAAATCATGTGATATTTGTCTTTCTCTGACTTATTTTGCTCAGCATAATTATGCAGTCGGAACTTTTATTCAACTTTTATTCAGCTTCCACTGTGGCAGGAGTATACGTTAGGAATTACAAAACTGTGTGGTAATAACTTAATCAAACTTAAACTATGTACACCTTACGATTCCACATCTCTACTCCTAGCTATATATCAATCATAAAATCTCTGCAAGTATTCAGCAACAGACATGTACAATAATATTTATAGCAACTTCATTCATGTTATCCCAGATTGGAAACAATTCCATTCTCTCACCAAAAGTAGAGTGAAGTACATTTTAGGTATGTTCATAGAATGGGATTCTACATAACGATGAAGAATGAACTATTGGTACAGATACAAACAATGACATGTATAAATCTCACAGGCATTATTTGGAGAGAAAGAAGTCAGACACAAAGACGTACAGACTGTATGACTCCATTTGTATAAGTGAGCAGGCAAAATTGATCTATGGTTTTAGAAGTCAGAATAATGGTTACTGATGGCAAGAGAGGTAAAGGTAAACCTTGAGACCAGTTAGAGGTAAAGGCAAGTGAACTATCAGAAAGAGAAAGTAAGAAAACAATATCATTTACAATTGGATCAAAAAGAATAAAATACCTAGGAATCTAATTAACCAAGGAGGTAAAAGATCTGTATGCTGGAAACTACCAGACACTGCTAAAAGAAATCAAGAAGACCCAAACAAATGGAAACATATTCCATGCTCATGGATTGGAAGAATTACCATGGTTAAAATGTCCCATACTACCCAAAACAATCTATAGATTCAATGCACTTCCTATGAAAATTCTAATGGCGTGTCATGCGTCCTCTTTCCTGGATGAGAGCAGTTGTCTTGGTGTCAGCTTTCTGCCCTAAACCACGTGAACCATCACGTGATCCTGCAACCACTTTCCAGGACTGACTGGCAAGTGTGGCAAGATCCTCCCTCCAACCAGTAGTGCAGGTCGATACCACAGGAGTCCCTGAAAGGCTCACACAAATGGGGTAAGTGCAGGGCTCAGAAGGAAACATGCTAATCTAATGGAGAAGAGTATGCAGAATTTGCATAAATTTTCAAGATAAAGGTTGAGAGTTCCATTAGGTTTCAGGCCAAAGGAAGCTGCTTGAGCCACACCCCAGAGCTTGGGGAAGGCTAAATATTCACCCTCCTCCCCGAGCAGAGGCAGTGAGGTGAGAAACTCTGGGGAGCATGTGAGTGTTGTATTTCTCAGCACAGTGTGCATTCTTCATGATTGGGGCCCATGACAGAGCCAGGTCCCAGGTATCTGGCTCCCCGTGACAGTTTTCCTGCAGGCCAGAGGTAGATGTGACCTTCCAAAACACGAGACCTGAAGGCCTGGGTCTCTTGACCTGGGCAGCTGCTCAGAAACCAAACAAGAGCCTTTGATCCTGCAGGAACCGCATTGGGACCACGGAAGTGGAGAAAGCCCTGAGCGAACATCCAGCGGTGTCAGAATCAGCTGTGGGGAGCAGTCCAGACCCGATTCGAAGAGGGGTAAGGAGGACACAGAGGTCCTTGTGTCTGTCTGTGGGCACTAATGCAGGTATGGGGATGCCTTGGAGGGAGGCACAGGGGACATACATGTGCATTTACACTGTGTAGTCAGCAGAGGGCAGTGTGGCCTCGTGTGTGTGTGTGTGTGTGTGTGTGTGTGTGTGTGTGTGCGCGCGCGCGCGCGCGCGCTTACTGGCTTCTCTCCTCACAGCAACCCCATTAATTAAGGACTCTGAGACCCTCTTTTACAGAGACAGTAACAAGCATAAGGAGATTAGATAAATTGCCTGATCACAAAGCTCTAAAGTGGTGGAGCCAGAATGGGAATCTGAGCAGCCTGCTCCAGAGCGTGCATTCATTGATTCACTGTGTGTTGAGCACCTACTGTGTACAAGGCCCTGTGCCTTGTAGTAGCAACATAAATAATATCAACAGAGTTAATCCCCACCATATATTGAATGCCCACAGACTCTATCTACAGTAATAGTGAAAATGGTGACGATAGGCGTACCTGGGTGGCTCTGTCTGTTAAGCATCTGCCTTTCACTCGCATCATGATCTCAGGGTCCTGGGATCGAGCCCCGCATCTGTCTCCCTGCTCAGCAGGGAGCCTGCTTCTCCTTCTCCCTCTGCTTCTGCTCATGACTTGTGCTCGCTGTCTCTCAAATAATAAAATCTTCTTTAGAAAGTAAATATAAAGTTTATTTAGCATAATGTTTAGAAAAATAAGTTCAATCTTTAAGAAAAAATGGATAGTGATAGGCATAAAAATTAGTTTAAACTAACTTCATGGTTTATATGATGGATCTTGATGAATCTTGGCATCCGTAGCCTGAGGAATGAAGCCTGCTGTCCCCACATCACAGAGAAAGACACGGAGGGTAAGAGAGGTGAAGAAATTTTCCAGGCAAAGAGTAGGAATTGGAAGAATGGAAACTTGTCCTGTTCTCCTCCAGAGGTTCAACTGTCAACTCGTTTTTTCCATTTTCTTAATAAACATTTACTTTTTAGACTACGAAACAGTGCTACATTCTGTCCCTCCAGGATTCTCCCCAGGCCTCGTCTAGAGGACTCTGGGGCCAGATTCTCCCTCCCTGTTCCGGGGCCCCTGGGTGACTCCTGTCTGTTCAACAATCAGGACACAGAGGTCTGGGGAGGGACACTTCCTTGGCCGCCGGTGTCTACCTCTGCCTGACTTGCCCACGACATGCTAGAGGGTGAGGTAAGGGTCAGAGTAATGAGATAGCTGGGGAAAGAGGAAGAGGCCGAGGGCAGTCCAGTCTGGTGATTCCACTTACCTGCCAGACCATTCTTCCCAGCTCCATCCAGCATCCCATTGATCTGCTGCTGCTTCTGCTGCTGCTGCTCCTGCTTCCAGACCCCTGCCAGCTCCAGCAGAGGTGTGGGAGGGATCTGCCCTGTGGGGACCCAGGAATCCTGTAAGATGCCTCCAGCCCTTTCCATGGGTGTCCAATCCCCCATTCCTTCCAGGGAGCCCCGGAGCTCTGTTCCCCAGCCCTGTAGGATCCCTCACTAAATCACCTTTCCCAGGGTCCAGGAATCTCTCAGTCTTGCCAGGGGCCCAGGGCTCTCCCCACAGTTCATGGGGTCCTCCTCCAATCTGGAGCCCGAGAGGTGATGTGGGCAAATGTCAGGGCGTAGCACAGGCCTGAAACAGGAGGGACTTGTGGTTGTCACCCGGGCTGCCATTAACAGCTGTGAGACATGAGGCACTGCATCTGGGAAGACTCTTGGCCTATGGAGTTGAGGACGCCAATGTCTATATGTGCTCCACATGTGGCTTCCTCTTGTCCTCCGCACAGTTATGGACACGGGCATGGACACTCCCCGTTCACTGAAGGAAATGAGCACCGGGCCACACAGCAGGTAAGCAGGACAGCTGGATCTCAAACTCTAGATTCCTGGCTTGTCTCCAGGGGCTACAAAGGGTTCCATAGATGGGAGGCTGACACTGGCTTTGGGGACACCTCCTCAACTCCGTGACTGATCTCACCTGTTTGAGGCCCCCAAACTCTGTTCCCTGCTTCTTCTTTCCCTGCTCCCGGTTCTAGTCCTAATCAAGGTGACCGTGGCCATCGTTCATAGAATTCCCTGGTCCCCCTTACAGGCTGGGCCTCTTTCCTGTTCACTTTTGGGCTAGTCTGACTCCACCCCTTCCATAGCTGGTCTCTCCTTCTACAACCAGGGCGGCCCAACTCTGGGGCTCTTGAGGTAGACCACAGCATCTAAACAGAATTTAATACCATTGTTTTGTTATCCTTGTTTTGTTGTTGGCTTGTTTTTTAATGGTTTCTTTATATTTATGTTAAAGATGTTCTCCTAAGTGAGGGTGGCTGGAGTGGAGGCAGGGTGGGAGGGATGATCCGGGTGTCTGGGGGATGGACATTGGGGAGGGCATGTGCTTTGGTGAGTGCTGTGAATTGTGTAACACTGATGAATCACAGACCTCTATCCCTGAAACAAAAAATTCATTAAATGTTAATTAGAAAAAAAGCGATTGTTCTCCTATTTTAGCAGTACTAGAATGGGTCCTGTTTACAAGAAATTTACATAATAATAAGGTGGTGGTTTCTAGAGCATTGATTTTCAGCTGCCTTGGGCCTGAAGCAGTTGAAGAAACATGGTGTGAGTCCTAGGGAGACAGAGTTTAGGAAGTTCAGCTCAGGACAGGGCCCAGGAGAGAGGATAACAAGGGGTTTGTCTAGTCTTCTGGGTCCCTGGCCCTGCCCACCCAGCACATCTGGAGCTGCCAGCTCTCTGGGTGTTGTCCTGGATCCGCCAGGGGCGAAGCTGGTGAAAGTCTTCTCTTAAACTGCTCTCATTCTTGGAGGTACCAGGAGATGCCATGAGAGTCTGATTGGATTGTTTCCCTGTGAGGTTCATCATGTAAAGCCCAAGCTAGTGAGTAGGAGGGTCACAAAGAGAAGTGACAGATACACTCTGTTTGAGGTGTTCAAATGTCTCAGCCAATTACAGTCTTCTCACACTAATACCGGATGATAGCCCAGCCCAGAAGACATATTTGATTACAATTGGATCATCCTCGTATCATTCAGTTCCAGTGTGGCTCTTTTTCTTTTCTATTTCTTTACTCCTATTTCATTGATATAGGTACTTCTCAATTTCTAAACATATGGGAATATCTCGTTAGTTTTTTATCAGTGATTGATAGCACATTATGTTACCACGACATGCTCTGTTGTTGTCTGTGATTTCATGCGTCCGAAAAAAAATTGAAATTTCCCTTATAGCCAAAGTAAATCGGGAGCATTTTTGTAACGGTCTCTGTGCCTAAAATCAATGTGTCCTCCACAGTGGATATGGATGTGGACAGATGTATGGAGACAGATGAGGGATTCAGATGGTTTGCTATCAAGATCTATATCTTGTTTATGCCCTGTAGACTGCGTTGAGTTGCTGAGAGAGGCTGGAACCTCCCACTCGGGTCGTGTATTTCATTGTTGCAGTTTGGTCCTGCTTTGCTTTCTACATTGTTCAGCCGGTGGCTCTCGGTCGGGAGTTTGGAAAGGAAGGAGAGCGCGCCCAGAAGAGGGAACAGGGACCTGGATTGGAGGGAGCAAACAAGAAGGATGGCCAAAGTTCCAGAGAGGACCTGTCGTTGGGATCGCACATGGTGGGGTATCAGGTGGAAAGGGGCTTTGTATAAACGAGGTCATCTGTGGCATCCATGTTGAGCTACAAGGGGCAAAGGCAGCTGATTGGTGGAGAGATCAGAAAGGTTCTAGGTTGCTAAGGAAACATTCAAACAGGGGAAGTCTTGGTGGAAGATGGATTCTTTATACCATACCAACTGCTCCTGAGAATTTACTTTACCTGCTAATGTGTCCTGCTGACCTCGTGCTTTACTAACCCGCTGACCTCCTAACGTTTGTGAACCGTGCTCCTTCCCGTCGAATACTTAATCTGACCCTGACACTGTCCCTGACCCCTTCTTCTCCTGACCAATGCTTTCCCCATCCTACCCTCTATTTCCTCCCTATTCCCATACCTAATTACCACCCTATCCCCTCCCCACCCCTCCCTAACCCCCCACTCTTCCCTCCCCTGCCCCCCAACCATCTCCACCTCCTCCCTGGGGTCACAGTGCCCCTTAAAAGGACGAAGATATGATGGTGCAAAGGCTACTCTTCTGGCTCCTCTTGTTCCCATGTCACAGTTCCCCAAACCCAAATGTGAGTAAACATGACACTTCAGTGGTGTCTTCCTTCTTCTTCTTATTTTTTAAAATATGATTTCTTTGAGCAAAAGAAAGGGCATAGGTGATGGGGAAGGGCAGGGGGGAGGGAAAAAGAGAGTCCCAAACCAGTTGTGCATTGAGCCCAGAGGCCAAAGAGGGGCTCAATCTCAGGACCATGAGATCATGACTTGATCCAAACCAAGACTTGGTATTAGTGGTGTCTTCCTTCCGACTGGGTTCTTTCACACGGTGGTTAAATAACAGCTTTTTCATGGGGTTCCTGATGGGAACCTCAGAAGAACGACAGTTCTTCCTGAAGACTGGGCACAACGGGGCAGGTTTTCCAGTCAGCCTTAAGGGGTTGTGGCCACAGCCATTTCCATCAGGTTTTGGGTCCTGTCTGTGCTGCTTGGTCCAAGAAGAGCAGCTTTGGTAGGATGGAAACCTGAAGACAACGGGTTTCTAGTGTCCAGAGGAAGGATTTGTGGAGATACAAAAAGCCATTGAGCTCTTTGTCCTCAATAGGGGGCTTGTGTGATATGTACATTATATCTCTTTAAAATTGTCTTTGAAAATGTCAGGAACTCTAATTTAATAGGAGCTAGGGGTATTAGATTGGCCCCTGGAAGCCCAGTGATGATCCTGCTGCAAGCCTGGTAAATTCAGGGTCCATCTTCTGTGTAGTTGGTTTTCCTATCAGGACATTGTTTATATTTGTCATGTTTGACAGCCCTGGGTATCTTAAGCATTGGTGTTGGGACTAGAGTATTAAAAAGTGAAATGTCTTTTGTGCTCTGAGCTTCTTGGTTTGTTGACTTTTAGCAACTTCTGAATCAGCCCTTTCCTTCTGGTCTTGGAGGCTGTCCCCAGGGACCGTGTGTCCTACCAGGTCCATGGAGACCTGAGAATCCCAGAAGACACTAAGTGACCACATCCTGCTGGGATATATGTCACAGGAACATCACTAGGAGTGATATGATCAGGAAGTGAATGAGTTGTTGTCCTTTCTTTGACCAAGTATGTGCAGAGTGTTGATTTCCCCAGAATAAGAAAGTTCTGGATGTCCTTAGGATTGTCCAAATATAAAGAAATACGTGGTTCCCAGCATGAATATTTCATTCTTGCATGAAAAAGTAAAAGCTGTACCCCCAGGAGAGAGAGAGAGTCAGCCCACAGTCAGGGAACACCCCTTGAAATAAGTAGACTTCTTTAGATCTGCTTGTACCAGATCATGAAAGAGGGGTCCGGAAGTGTCCGTGTTCAAGAAGGACCCTTGTATTGAGGCAGACCCATCCCACATGAAGACCTCTAGTCAAAATAGACTTCATTCTGTTTCATTTGAGTCTTCAGAAGAGGGAATTTCTTGGTCGTCTTGATTGGAATCATTCCCCTCTACCTGGGCTGCATCTCATGGATCGGTTCCCCTTTCTCACCCTCCCTCATCTCTGAACTCTTGCCTAAACGAACTGGTCTTGTATTTCCCGCCTCCACCTGCTCATGGCCACTGTCGGAGGACCTAGTGTTTTGGCCCTGCTGGCTCTCATCTAGTTAAGACTCAGCTACTGGTATCAGCATCCAGACAGCTGCCAGATGTACTGAGTGCCCACAACTGGGTGTTTTACATTCCTGACAGGACGGCCTCTGTCTTTTGTGCATTCGATCCCCAGGATCAACCATTGTGCTGACAGCTACTGCTCTCTTCCAGACAGTGGCTATTCAAAGACAGTGTACGTTTCCCACCAGCACACGTTTTCCTGACCTCGGCTGTGAGGGCTGAAGAGGAAAATGTTATAGATTTCAGGGGCTCCTTTCTAGAGAGGTGTGTTTGCACAAAATTCAAGTTTGGTGTGAATTAGTATGAATTGCATTGTTAGTGTCTTCTACGCTGAAATACTTCTAAATGTAGTTTTTTTGTAAAATGACGTGTTCCTTGCCTTGGTGTTCATATCCAGGAATTTCATATTCTTTTAGAATTCACAGGCACCTGGGTGGTTCAGGCAGTTAAGTGTCTGCCTTCGGCTTGGCTCATGATCCCAGGGTCCTGGGATTGAGCCCTGGTTGGGCTCCCTGCTCAACTGGCAGTCAGCTACTCAGTCTCCCTCTGCCCTTCCCCCTCTCTCTTTCAAATAAATAAATACATCCGTTAATATTTTCTCTCTTTAAAAAGTTTAATTTTATAGCTGTTACTGCCTGATTGAATTGCAATACTAAGACAGAGGAACATGAATTCCTTCCATTGGCTTTTTGGAGATACTAAACCTCACAGATATCCTTAGAACATACATGATCACCTGATTCTGCAAATCTTTATGTACTTCAGAAATCTTACACTTGGGACTGTGATTCAGAAGCAATGTGAGCATTGAAAGAAAACATCAATGTTTTCAGAAATGAAGCAATAACTCTAGTTTATTTTTATTGGAAAATAATTACATATCATATTAATGAGCAGCCTCCCATCTGTCTCACTTATGTCCTAACCTATAAACATCTGTCCATATAGCATGCTCCTTTGTACCTCTAGTACATTATATTCATGATTTCTCTCATTCTTCCATAAATCTTGGGTGTAGTTGTGGAAACGGTCCAAAGGAGTTTTTCCAAGTCCTTCATGGATGTACAATAGAAGTCACCGACTTCTCACCTATTCTAAGTTTAGATTGACTTATCTTGTCTATTTTATATTGGCTTGTAAATTCTCAAGTTCTGTTAGTTATAGAAACAAATTTTGCAATGTGCTTGTAGGTAAAATAAAATCTCTTAAGATTTGTCTGTTAGATTTTGCCTACAGCTTCAGTGTGTTATAATGTATATGTGATCACAACATCTTTTCAAAGAATACTGTTTGTTGATATTGGACATACGTAAGCAATAAGGAAGTCATCGTCATGGTAAGATGATAAACACATTCATCACTGCCAAAAGTTTGCCCCAGGTCCTTGGAAATCCCTCTGTGCTGCTTCTCCTCCAGGAGGAGGTAGTTGAGAGGTATGCTTACCTCCTGGAGGCTGGTTGAGAGTTTGTAAAGTTGATTCTCTGAGACAGATACACAGTAAATGTCTTTGAGATTCCTCATTGTCTCAAATGGTATTTCAGCTTGTCCTTTCCTTGCCTGACCATTTCCATCTCGGCCCTGATGGGATTGAAGTCCTGTGGAAGCTTCTCATTTTAACTGCCTCCTTGGGAACTTGTGTCTTTCTCATTTACCTCTGGAGAACCATCCTCGCTGTAAGTATACTAATGTACCTTCTTTTTTTTTTTTTTTTTAAGAATTTATTTGACAGAGATCACAAGCGGGTGGAGAGGCAGGCAGAGAGAGAGGGTGAAGCAGGCTCCCGGCTGATCAGAGAGCCTGATGCGGGGCTCGATCCCAGGACCCTGAGATCATGACCTGAGCCGAAGGCAGCGGCGTAACCCACTGAGCCACCCAGGCGCCCCTACTTTTAAATTTCTATTGACGTGCCTTCTTGATCCATGTGTTCTTTTTTTTTTTTAAGTTCAGTCATAATTGCCAGTGTAATGTGAATTTCAGGTGTACAACATGACTCAGCAATTCTGTACATTTATCAGTGCTCAGCACAAGGAGGGCACTCTTCTTCCCCTTCACCTCCTTCACCCATCCCTCCACCTACCTGACCTCCCACCCATGTCTTCTTTCGAAGTGTGCTGTTGAATCTCCATTTTTGGTCATTCTCCAGCTGTCTTTCTGTTCTTGATCTCTAGTTTGAGTCGTCTGTGGTCTGAGAGCATAATTCCTGTGATTTCGATTCCATTGGTGGTTCACATGGGTTGTATGTCCCCGAATATGGCCTCTCTCAGTGACTTCCATGTGAGCTTGAGAAGAATGTCTATACCTCGTTGCTGAATGAAGTGTTCTGCCGATGTTAGTGGATGCGGTGGATGGGTGAGGCTGGTCAGTTCACCTGTGTTCTCATGGAACTTCTGCATCTCTGGGTCTGTCAATGACTGATAAGAGGGTTTTGAATTCTCCAGCTGTAGGAATGGATTCATCTGTTCCCAGCAGCACTATTTTCAGTTTCTGCTTCATGTGCTCTGATACTCTGTCGGCGATGCATGCACATTAGAAATTGTTGTGTCTTTTTGGAGAATTGACCCCTTCATCATTGAAATAATGTCTGTCATTATCCCTGATGGTTTTCCTTACTCGGTGGTGTGTTTTGAAGGATCATTTCACTGGCCACAGGTTTCTAGTTTGATATTTCTTTAAACGCTATAAACATTTCATCCTTCTTGATGGCATGGTTTCTGAAAAGTGTGATGTCCTTCTTATCCTTTTTCTCTGGAGTAAGGTGTTACTGCTCCCCTCTCCTCCTTGTCCCACCCACTCCCAACACCTGCTCTAGATTTGCAGAACTGTTTCTTTGTCTTTAGTGATCTGTAGCTGAATAGTTTAGATTAGGCATCATTGGTGTTTTTTGTTCCTTGTTTTTGTGTGTTTTGGTATTTATTCTGCTTTGAGTGTTTTGATTTTCCTGGATCTTGATTTGGTAACTCCATTAATTTCAGAAAATCCTCTGCCATTGCTTCAAATATCTCTCTGTCCATTCTCCTATAGGAATATTACGTGTGTGTGACACATTTTGCAATGACCTACCAGTCTTGGATTTTCTGTGCTGTCTTTGTAATCTTTGTCTTTGTGTTGCTTTTTTAAATATTAATAATTTTTTAAAATTTATTTGACAGAGAAAGATCACAAGTAGGCAGAGAGGCAGGCAGAGAGAGAGAGAGAGGGGGAGGAGGAAGCCGGCTCCCCACTAACGAGAGAGCCCGATGCAGGACTTGATCCCAGGACCCTGAGATCATGACCTGAGCTAAAGCAGAGGCTCAACCCATTGAGCCAGCCAGGCGCCTTTTGTGTTTCCTTTTTGGAAGTTTCTACTTGACATTCTTAATGTCAAAGATTCTTTCCTCGGTTTTATTTTGAGTCTCTTAATGAAGCCAGCCCAAGCACTCTTGATTTCTGTAATGGTGCTGTTGTCCAGAATCATGTTACAGTCTTAGAGTTTCATCTCTCTGCTTACATTTACCATCTCTTCTTCTTGTGCGCTTTCCCATAGATCCACTATCGTACATGGAAGGGACTTTAACGTCCCAGCCTGCTAACCCCATCACCTCTGCCACAGGAAGTGTGATTCTCATGCTTGCTCTCTTGGGTTTTACCTGTAGTATGTCTTGTAGGGTTGTGTCGAAAGCTAGATACTGTGTGTCCTGGTAAGGGAACTGAGGTAGGTGGGTATTAGGGTGAGGTTTTCTGCTCCTCTGGCTCGGGGTTAGACTGAGGTACTTGCCGGTGAGACAGGGAGGAGATGGCACTGGAGTTGAGTATTTCCCTCACCTCTGTGTCTTAGTCTTTGGGAAACCCCCAGTTAGACTCTGAAGACATAGTTTCACTTGAGGCCAGACCTTTCTAAGAAGAAAGAACTTTTTCGAGTTTCTTTCTAAGTGGGAATATCCCCCCTGTCCCTGCCATTGGAGAAAACTACCCTTCAAAAAGAAAAGAAAAATATGTATTTGGTATGCCCATCGACCTTTCCACTTCTCCTGCCCATGGGGCTGGTGACATGGGCCAGGGGAGCTCAGAGGTTCCTCATCAACACGTGAAATTAAAGGAATAACTATGGTTTTCTGATTGCCCCACACTGATGCACTCTCAACAACATTATTATGACTGGTTTGTTGATAGCATGGTGAGATTCCAATATCCTGGCAAGATATGGGGGTTGGCCTCAGCCTCTCATCATCCTATAAAACTTTGTTTTTAAATTTTTACTTTTATTTATTGGACAGAGAGAGAGAGAGATCACAAGTAGGCAGAGAGAGAGGAGGAAGCAGGCTCCCTGGTGAGCAGAGAGCCCCATGTGGGGCTCGATCCCAGGACCCTGAGATCATGACCTGAGCCGAAGGCAGAGGCTTAACCCTCTGAGTCACCCAGGCGCCCCTCATCCTGTAAAACTTCTGAATGAGGAAATATATTAATGGTGTCAAAATGAGGTCTTGCCTGGATGTTATTGAGCTATAATAACATCAGGGTGACTCGAGTCTGAATTGCCTGGCTCCCCTTTTTGGAAACACCAACTGTCTTTTCTGTCATGGCTTATGCTTCATCTCTCGTCATGGGCCACTCTTTTTCTCATCCGATGGCTTTTACTTCTCTTTGATGACACTGCATTTAAACAGTCTGAGAACCTTCATAGCACCTGATGTGCCATAACTGTGTGTGAATTCAGCAAACAGCCAACTCTCTGTAAGGTTTCAGGAAAGCTTTGTAGAGAAGAAAAGGGGCGTATCCTTGACACAGCCTTTGCTCCCTTGCCTGCCTGCCTGGCTTCTTTCCTCCTTCCTTCCATTTTCTTTCTTTTGGGACTTTAAAAAAGTCCCAGGTTCTATACTTCAGTGCAGATATTGTGTTACAAAAAATTTAGGAAATATGCTAAGTGAAGTAAGTCCAGTAGAGAAAGTCACTTCTCATATGGTTTCACTTATTTGTGGAACGTAAGGAGTAGCATGGAGGATATTATGAGAAGGAAGATGAAAATGAATTAGGGGGGCAGAATCAGAGGGGGAGATGAACCATGAGTGACTGTGGACTCTGGGAAGCAAACCGAGGGTTTTAGAGGGGAGGGGTGTGGGGAGATGGGTGAGCCTGGTGATGGGTATTAAGGAGGGTAGTATTGCATGGAGCACTGGGTGTTGTAAACAAACACTAAATTCAAGAACAATGCATTAAAAGCTAATGAGAGAGACACAGGACCAGAGCATGGGGACACAGCTAGATCTCGGGATGTCCAGCACCGGGGACCTTCCTAAAGGAAAGCACCGGAAGCATTCACAAAGGAAACGAACCATGTTCACTGAGAAACAACTGGCCATTTTGGAATCCTTGCTTAGCAGGAACCCATACCCTGCTTCCCAGCCTTCAGAAAGAAATGGCCTCGAAACTGGAGATCCAGCCCACCGTACTGCAGGTTTGGTTCAAGAACCACAGAGCAAAACTCAGGAAAGCTAAACAGCAGTTAGCTGGAGTAGAAGTCAAGACCAGCTCTTCCAAGGGAACCATGGATGCCCCTCGAGGTTTCCCCCATGGCGCCTACCAAGATTCCGATTTATACAGATCACCTAATACCTTCCTTCCAACTCAGCATAAGCTCCAATCTGAAGGTTCTCCCAGACCATTCTGTTGGCCACAAAATCATCCATTTGGGCACTGCCAAGCCCCTAACAGATAATCCCTTTGTCCCGTTATGGAATCTCAAATTCTTCCCACAAGTTTCACTGCTAATTCTCTTGGTTCTTCATCTCCACAAAGAACTTCATGAGCGAAGCCAGACACAAAAGGTCACACATACTGTAATGATTTGTGATGATCCCCGTCCAAGAGATTTGAGATCCACGCAACGTGGATGCATCCCAGAAACACGCCCCATGAAAGACAAAAAGGACACACAAGCACCTGTCGGGTAGAATTGAGTGGAAAGAGGCACTCACCAAACTGCCAGTGGCGGGAATGTTTTGTGTTGTAATTAGGCTGGTAGGAACCTTCACTAAATTCATCCAAAGACACAGAACAGCAATACTCTATTACCTATACCACAAAAAGCAACCATGGGGCAGGCTGAAGGATCAGCCATGGTGGTAATCATGTCGCAATCTATAAATGTATCAATCAATGCACTGTTCACCTTATACTTGTATCTCAGTAAAGCTGGGGACAATGTTTAAATTCTATCTCAGTAAACATAAACAATGAAAAAAAAAAACTAATGACAATCTGTATGGTTACTAACATGGAAAAAAAGCTAGGGAAATGTGAAATAATGAATATTTTGTAAATGTCTGCATGACCCCTTGTCAAAATTGAATAGGTTGAACTTCATTGAATAGAATATGAATAGGTTTGGGGGTGAAAAATAAGGTATACACCCTTGTGCTGCTTATCAGAAATGGATTGTGAACTATGATGACTTAATCAGGAAATTCTAATTTTGTCTTCCTTTTTAATCCTGTGAATTCATGCTGCTAAGCAAAGTGATCATTGTAATATCTTTGGATTACAATTGCGGTACTACCTGTACTATAGATTTTTACTGGTAATAGATTTTGACATCCAGCTTATCTTTGTTTCTTCCTCTCTTAGATAAAGCCTCGACAATATGAAGGTAAGATTTTTGGCTTCAGTTTTCTTTGCCACAAATTCTCGGTACCAGTGCATGATGTGGGTATAATCTGATGAGGGATAAATATGGTGACTTCTGATGTCTCACTGACTTGTTAAATCTTGAAAATGGTTCTCTTCCCCATGTGGGGTCTAAGTGACAATGTGGAGGGAGTTGCCATCTCTAAGAGACCAGGAGGAGGAACACCTGCTGGGACTAGGGAGAATCCAAGGTGTAATTGTGCAGAGAGATGTTTAGGGGGCAAGTGATGATGACAGCATGAGGTCTGGAGTGAGTACTTTGTCATGAGCTGGCTCTTGCTGAAATGTCAAGAGGAGAAAATTGTCCAAGCCTAGTAAACCAGCTACACTTAGAGAAGACGGCAGATATTGCCACACAGAGTGTGTGTCACAGGAGAGGATTAAACCGTGGTTTTGAGTCTGAAGTGGAGGGAGCCTTTCCTGCCAGGGGAGAATGAATGGAAGAGAGCCTGTGCCAGCAGGGATAATGGATAGTGTCTGAGGCTCATGGATTGTGGTGATTGCATGGTGCTGGCTGTTGATGGCCTGGGTGGCCGCCTGGCACTTAGGAAACCGTTGAATGTCATTGTTCATTCTTGTGAGTGTGGCAGTGGTGCTGGTGAGAAGAGAGGTCTCAGAGCAGGAGAGCGCTCACAGTGGGCCAGGTGAAGAGAAGTTTGCACTTTGAGGAAAGATGAGAGAATTATTTTTTTAAGAGATTCTGTTTATTCATTTGATAGAAAGAGAGAGCGCGCAAGCAGGCAGAGTGGCAGGCAGACAGAGAGGGAGAAGCAGGTCCCTGCTGAGCAGAGAGTTGGATGTGGGATGCGATCCCAGGATCTGGGATCCTGACCGCAGCAGAAGGCAGACCCTTAACCAACGGAGCCACCCAGGTGCCCCAAGATGAGAGAATTAAGTGGCTCTTAGAGGAGTCTGTGTTCTAGACCTTTCATGTGTCATCCAGCTGGGATCAGGCTCCTCTTGAGTGTTTTCCTGTAAGGGTGGAGCGTACCATTCTCCTGTTGCGATGAAAAAAGCTTGTCTTATTGGGTGTGTGCATTATCCAGGCCCTCCAGAGACTCTGTGTAACGTGGAGATTGTACCCAAGTGTGTTTAGAGCAGAGATCTTGTCCTGCAGAGCCCCCAGCCTGGCGTTCGTGAAAGGTGATCTGTGAGCAGCAGAAAGTCTCTGGAGGCCTGTGAGTTGTCACTCACCTGATATCTTGAGCTTTCGTTGTGTGCAATTCCAAGTAGGACCTGGAAGTGGACGTGGCACTGAGCAGGACCAAAGGATAGTTTTGCTCATTTGGGGTTGTTTGCAGGGACCTGCTTTTGTATCTGAATTATTGGAGGAGAGAGATGTTCGTTGATAGGATGCTTGATTTTACTGTCACAGCTCTGGCGATGACATCAGCATTTGCAGGGATTGAATTTTCCAAGAATGGTGCTTACAGATGGAAGAAAATGAGAAGACACTTGATTGCACTTCTCTATGTTTGAAAAACATTTTAAGTACGCATCTCACTGATATCGAAAGTCTTAGGTTTCAAATGCTACTACAATTTGCTTTCCTCAGGCACAATGGGAACATTAGCAGGTTAGTGACACCCAAGTGTCAGAGAATGTGTCTCTGGTGCTAATACACGGATTATTCAATGTCACTGTTTTTGCTCATTATCTTAAAATCCTTTTTTCTCCTTTCAGTTACTTTAGAACAAATCAAGATGAAGATCAATGACCTTAAAAAAGAAAACAGTGTTCTTGAGGAAAACATAGCGAGTTGTGAGGAGAAGGTATGTGTGCCCTTTCAAATATTTCTTGTGATCTCATTTTGGTTACCTCCCCCTCTGGTAGTTCATTCTATCAGTCTATTTTGTGTGATCCAGAAGCAGTCCTTGAGTAAGAGAAGCTTCACAAATGTAGCGCACTGCCTCTCTCTTTGAGAAAGGAGTCACACATTGCTAGATAGGCTTCTCTAACATGCTATTTTGGAATTCTGATTCCTTTTTCATATGTTTTATAGGTCAGGGAAGCAAAGAAGCAAGGAGAAACAAAGAGAAAACATAAGCTTTCCCTTGCTCAAGTACATAAATTGAAAGTAAGAATCCTTTCTTTGCCTGAATTGCATTCTAAAAAGAAATAAAAGTAAATGAAGTATCATTATTATTAGTAGTAGTATTGTTATCATTTCTAAGATTGATTTATTTGAGAGAAGGAAAGAGTGAGGGGAGGGGGTCTGAAGGAGAGAGAGAGAGAATGCCAAGCAGACACCGTGCCGAGTGTGTCGCCTGATGCAGGGATCAATCCCATGACCCTGAGATCAGGACTCAAGGCAAACGAAAGCAGGAGTCAGACACTCCACAGACTGGGCCACCCAGGTGCCCCAAGGAATGAATCATTGTTACTCATTCAATACATATATATATTTCAATATATTTTCTTGAAGGAGAACATCAAAAAGGTGGAAGAGGTTAATGAAAATTTGAAGGTCTCCCTTCATTGTAATCAGGCTCTCTTACAAGCTGAGAGAGAAAAGAAAATCAAGAACGTGGACATGGTTAGAATTAGATGTTAGTTGTCCTATAATATGGCTTGGGAGGCTTTTGGTTCCTTGGGGGAGGTGAGTGTGGCATACTCGTGTGCTGTTGACGCAGTAGAGGGTGGGCGTCTGGGAACTGCAACTCCTACTGAACAGTGAGCTGTGATTTCACTTAGGACCACCCCGATGAGGTTTCCAATTTCAACGTCTAGGAAGTGTGGTTTATTTCACAGCTGGGTCATCATCACATCATTCAGCGCTGTCCTCCAAGTTATGTAGAAAATCCCACAAAATACGTGATCGGTGAAGGGCGACAACAAGCCCAATTGTATAGTAGAAGATTATTTTCTATCCGTTTCCACTAAAAAGCCATTTGTGTGTTTTTTGACATGAACTACTTTCTTGACTTTCCCCTTATTCTCTTTATGCCTCAAGGGCTTCCTTTGTTGCCCTCCATGATCCTGTCCTGTTAGGTGCCCTCATATGTCTTTTCTCAAATCTGTCTTAAAGGCCCAAGATGAATTGGGGGATCAAGAGTTGAGAGCCTTCACATCCAAGAACCAAGAACTGAAAGGTATGTTGTTTGGGGGGAAGAAATCTCCATATGGTGGCAACGCGTTTGCATCGGGCAGGGAAAGAATGCCTTCCTGCCTTCACGGTCTTGCCCTTCTCCTTTCCCCATCGAAACCGAGTTGTCAGGTCATGGCACAAACACACAAAAGCAAACTCATCCTTTACAGAAAGGAAAAAGTTCCTGGAAGACCAGTGTAATTCCCTGAGTTATCAGAAAACAGCTAAAGAAGCAGAATTGAACCTGCTAAAGAAGAAAGTGGATATGGTGGTGGAGTTCTCTGAAAAACGAAAACTGACTGCCGAAGAGTAAGCTATTGCTGTGTTGTCATAGATACCGTTGTATGATTTTTTGTGGTGGCAAGTCTAGATAACTGTATTTGGATCTTCTGGAATTGGATCTTAGAGTACTTTTGCCAAATGCATTCTGTAGAATTGTGCCTGCCCTTCCTATCTTGATTTGTGTAACCTGCATTTTCCTTTCTGTTCTAACGACTTGCCACACGTTGTTGTGTGATTCATTGGGGTAGAAGGGGAAAGGTACCAGCATTAATCACTTTGATACCTGGATCCCCTCTGGGTCAGTCTACATTGTCCTTTCATTTTCACTCTCATCACGTGCTCTTCCCACTCCTGCATTAGGTCCATTTCTTGTTCAGTATGAGACTTGGGTCCAGAATGTGGAGAGAAAAATGGAATTCTCTTCCTGCAGAAACAGGGAAAGTTTCTTTGTAGAAAGTGTGCTGGGGCTCCAGCAATACTGGGTCCCTTCATCTGGCGTACAACTGAGATCATTCGCTGCAGCCCAATCCCTAAGCAGGCCAGGGTATTTCCTGTCCACCTGATTTTCTTTTTCTTTTCTTTCTTTCTTTCTTTTTCTGGGGTGGGGGGAGGATTTTATTTATCTACTTGACAGAGTGAGACACCACGAGAGAGAGAACACAGGGGGAGTGGGAGAGGGAGAAGCAGGCTTCCCTCTGAACAGGGAGTCCAGTGTGGGGCTCTATTGCAGGATCCTGGGATCATGACCTGAATCAAATGCTTTTAAGCAGATATGTAATGACTGAGCCATCCTGGTGCCCCTCCACACGGTTTTCTAGTTGTAACTCTTTTGGATCCCAACCGAAGCCTGCAGTTTCACTAAGTCTCATCTTTGCTGGCTGGACCGGACCTTCACTTGTTACATTGCAAACTGTCCCCAAAAGGTTGCTTGTTCATTTACTTTGTATTCACTCGCCTGTTCCAGAATTCACTGATGTTTCCTGGGGGAGATTGGCTCCCAGTGCCAGGCTGGCTTTCTCCCAGGCTTCCTTCTTCTCCATCTGGTTCTCGTGTTTCTTCATGTGCTCTTTAGAAATTGGGTGCATTCACTCACAAGTTTGCTCTCTTGTCCAGTGTTTCCTTTTATATCTCAGGAGGAGATCGGGACATTGGAGTCGCTCCTTCATGTGGAAAAGCAAAACTGTTCCCTGTCTTCCCTGGAGACTTAGGTTTGTGTTATTCATTCCCACACTGGGGTGGGGGCCACTCTCTCTCACAGGCACCTGGGTTCTGTCCATTGGTAAGTTCTTCTTGGGGCAGGTCCACTGTCCTGACCACCTTTCTCTCTTTGACACCATATTCCTGAGCCACACACTGACTGCCACTCCAGAAGACATTTGCTGAAGGATAGTTGAGAGTCCAGAAGCAGGTGCTCTTGTCCTTCTCTTTCTAGAGCTTTTGTCTGTCTCTAAGTCATTCTGCATGAGATTCTTGACAAGTGTCCTGTTGAAACCTTGTGAATCAACACCATGAACAAAAGAGTTGAGGGCAGCCCAGCAGACCAACCTTTCTAAGCATCGCCGTTTGCTGCCTTCACCATCCATGAACTTGGTCTTGTTCAAGAAGTTTGACTCGGGGTGCCTGGTGGCTCAGGATGTTAGAGCCTCTGCTTTTGGCTGAGGTCATGGTCCCAGGGTCCTGGGATTGAGCCCTGTATTGGGCTCTCTGCTCTGCGGGGAGCCTGCTTCCCCCTCTCTCTCTGCTTGCCTCTCTGCCTACTTGTGATCTCTCTCTGTCAAATAAATAAATAAAGTCTTTTATGGAAATGTAGACTCAATGGAGTTGACAGTTTTCCATCTGAAGTCTGTTCCCCTGAGATAACACCCTGAGTATGTGTCAGTTCACATGGATTATTTGCGGACATATTTTCGGCACTAAGATTGGCCTTTTCCTACACCAGGATCTTTGACGAGGGACCAGGGGTTGTACTTCTAAAGCCTAGAGATATGTGGGAGTGAGTTTCCATGCCAGTGGAAGGTCCCTTTGGGCAGACTTTGTGGGGCACAGCCTTGGTCTGAGGATCAGGGCTCCCTATGGAGGTGTGAGACTAATGATGGGCCCCTGCCTCATCCTAATGAGTGTAGCTCGTCAGGCTTGCCTTTTCACTTTGAATTGAAATGAGCCTTCATCTCAAACCAACGACGTATTCCCAGAGGACACAAAGTGCAATGTTATTTGGTGACATGGTGAATGAATTAAAGTAGACAAGTATAAAGACAGCCCCGATTGCAGGGAGCTTGGCCAGCAGCCAGAGTTCGATATTTCTTTAACCCTAAATGGGGCCTTCATTCATTTCCCTGTTGTGTTGTCAGTCTGTGCTTTTAGCGGGGACATTGCAACATAGGCCATCAAGTGTGCTGGGAGAATAAATGGCAGAAATTCAGGACCTTGGCTACTGGACAATGTATATACCTCTCCCATCTTAGGAAGCTAGAAGAGATACTTTGTGAATTTTACACAACCAAGAATGAGCTGTTTGCTGCCGATGAAAAGCTGAAATTAACGGAAGAAGAAATGGACAAGTACAGGTAAGTTCAGACACTACATACTATTGGCTCCTGAAAAACCTGTTCCCTTTGGATTTTTTTTAAATTCTTAAATTTTCTTATAAACCTATAATGTATTATTAGCCCCAGGGGTACAGGTCTGTGAATCGCCAGGCTTACACACTTCACAGCACTCACCATAGCACATACCCTCCCCAGTGTCCATAACCCCAGCACCCTCTCCCTCCCCCCCTCCCGCCAGCACTCCTCAGTTTGTTTTGTGACATCTTGTTTCATTTATTCTTTTCCTACCCCCCAAATCCCCCACATTGCATCTCCACTTCCTCATATCAGGGAGATCATATGATAGTTGTCTTTCTCCGATCAACTTATTTCACTAAGGATAATTCCCTCTAGTTCCATCCATGTCATCGCAAATGGCAAGATTTATTTCTTTTGATGGCTTTATAGTATTCCATTGTATATATATATATACCACATCTTCTTTATCCATTCATTTGTTGATGGACATCTAGGTTCTTTCCATAGTTTGGCTGTTGTGGACATTGCTGCTATAAATATTTGGGTGCACATGCCCCTTCAGATCACTACGTTTGTATCATTAGGGTAAATAGCCAGTAGTGCAATTGCTGGGTCATAGGGTAGCTCCATTTTCAGCTTTTTGAGGAACCTCCATGCTGTTTTCCAGAGTGGCAGAAACCAGCTTGCATTCCCACCAAAAGCGTAGGAGTGTTCCCTTTTCTGCGTATCATCGCCAGCATCTGTCATTTCCTGACTTGTTCATTTTAGACGTTCTGACTGGTGTGCGGTGGTATCTCATTGTGGTTTTGATTTGTATTTCCCTGATGCCGAGTGATGTGGAGCACTTTTTCATGCATCTGTTGGCCATCTGGATGTCTTTGCAGAAATGTCTGTTCATGTCCTCTGCCCATTTCTTGATTGGATTATCTGTTCTTTGGGTGTTGAGTTTCCTAAGCTCTTTATAGGTTTTGGATACTAGCCCTTTATCTGATATGTCAGTTTGCAAATATCTTCTCCCATTCTGTCAGTTGTCTTTGGGTTTTGTTAACTGTTTCCTTTGCTGTGCAGAAGCTTTTGGTCTTGATGAAGTTCCAATAGTTTGTTCTTGCCTTTGCTTCCCTTGCTTTTGACAATGTTTCTAGGAAGAAGTTGCTGTGGTTGAGGTCGAAGATGTTGTTGCCTGTATTCTCCTCAAGGATTTTGATGGATTCCTTCCTGACATTCACGTCCTTCAGCCATTTTGAGTCTATTTTCATGTGTACTCTAAGGAAATGGTCCAGTTTCATTTTTCTGCATGTGGCTGTCCAATTTTCCCAACACCATTTGTTGAAGAGGCTGTCATTTGGACATTGGACATTCTTTCCTGCTTTGTCGAAGATTAGTTGACCATAGAGTTGAGGGTCTATTTCTGGGCTCTCTCTTCTGTTCCATTGATCTATGTGTCTGTTTTTGTGCCAGTACCATTCTGTCTTGATGATGACAGCTTTGTAGTAGAGCTTGAATTCCAGAATTGGGATGCCACCAACTTTGGCTTTCTTCTTCAATATTGCTTTGGCTCTTCGAGGACTTTTCTGGTTCCATATAAATTTTAGGATTATTTGTTCCATGTCTTTGAAAAAAAGAATGGATGGGATTTTGGTAGGGATTGCATTAAATGTGTGGATTTCTTTAGGTAGCAAAGACATTTTCACAGTATTTGTTCTTCCAATCCAGGAACATGGAACATTTTTCCATTTCTTTGTGTCTTCCTCAATTTCCTTCATGAGTACTTTATAGTTTTCTGAATATAGTTTCTTTGCCACTTTGCTTAGGTGTATTCCTAGGTATCTTATGGTTTGGGGTGCCGTTGTAAATGGGATTGACTCCTTAATTTCTCGTCCTTCCGTCTTGTTGTTGTGTAAAGCAATGCAACTGATTTCTGTGCCTCGATTTTATATCCTGACACTTTCCTGAATTCCTGTACAAGTTCTAGCAGATTTGGAGTGGACTCTTTTGGGTTTTGCACATATAGTGTCATATCATCTGCACAGAGTGAGAGTTTGACTTCTTTTTTGCCGATTTGGATGTTTTTGATATCTTTTTGTTGTCTGATTGCTGAGGCTATGATTTCTAGTACTATGTTGAATAGCAGTGGTGATAATGGACATCCCTGCCGTGTTCTTGACCTTAGCGGAAAGCTTTTAGTTTTTCTCTGTTGAGAATGATATTTGCGGTGGGTTTTTCATAGATGGCTTTGATAATATTGAGGTATGTGCCTTCTATCCCTACACGTTGAAGAGTTTTGATCAGGAAGGGATGCTGTACTTTGTCAAATGCTTTTTCAGCACCTATTGAGGGTATCATATGGTTCTTGTTCTTTCTTTTCTTAATGTATTGTATCACATCAATTGATTTGCAGATGTTGAACCAACCTTGCAGCCCAGGAATAAATCCCACTTGGGGGTGGTGAATAATCATTTTAATGTACTGTTGTATCCTATTGCCTAGTATTTTGGTGAGAATTTTTGCCTCTGTGTTGATCAAGGATATTGGTCTGTAATTCTCTTTTTTGATGGGATCCTTGTCTGGTTTGGGGATCAAGGTGTTGCTGGCCTCCTAACACGAGTTTGGAAGTTTTCCTTCCATTTCAGTTTTTTGGAACAGTTTCAGGAGAATAGGAATTAATTCTTCTTTAAACGTTTGGTAGAATTCCCGTGGGAAGCCACCTGGCCCTGGGCTTTTGTTTGTTTGGAGATTTCTGATGACTCTTTCAATCTCCCTATTGGTTATGGGTCTGTTCAGGTTTTCTATTTCTTCCTGGCTCAGTTGTGGTAGTTTATATTGTCTCTAATAGTGCACCCATTTCTTCCAGATTGTCAAATTTGTTGGCGCAGAGTTGCTCATAATATGTTCTTATAATTGTTTGTATTTCTTTGGTATTGGTTGTGATCTCTCCCCTTTCATTCATGATTTTATTAATTTGGGTCCTTTCTCTTTTCCTTTTGGTAGGTCTGCCCAGGGGTTTATCAATCTTATTAATTCTTTCAGAGAACCAGCTCCTAGTTTCATTGATTTGTTCTATTGGTTTTTGGTTTCTATTTCATTGATTTCTGCTCTGATCTTTATGATTTCTCCTCTCCTGCTGAGTTTAGGCTTTCTTTGGTGTTCTTTCTCCAGCTCCTTTAGGTGTAGGGTTAGGTTGTGTATTTGAGACCTTTCTTGTCTCTTGAGAAAGGCTTGTATCGCTATATATTTTCCTCTCAGGACTGCCTTTGCTGTGTCCCACAGATTTTGAACCAGTGTGTTTTCATTATCATTTGTTTTCATGAATTTTTTCAATTCTTCTTTATTTTCCTGGCTGACCCATTCACTCTTTAATAGGATGCTCTTTAGCCTCCATGTATTTGAGTTCCTTCCAACTTTCCTCTTGTGATTGAGTTCTAGCTTCAGAGCATTGTGGTCTGAAAATATGCAGGGAATGATCCCAATCTTTTGATACCGTTTGAGACCTGATTTGTGACCCAGGATGTGATCTATTCTGGAGAATGTTCCATGTGCATTAGAGAAGAATATGTATTGTTGCTTTGGGATGGAATGTTCTGCATATATCTGTGATGTCCCTCTGGTCCAGTGTGTCATTTAAGGCCTTTATTTCCTTGTTGATCTTTTGCTTGGATGATCTGTCCATTTCCGTGAGGGGAGTGTTAAAGTCCCCTACTCTTATCGTATTGTTGTCGATGTGTTTCTTTGATTTTGTTATTAATTGGTTTATATAGTTGGCTGCTGCCATGTTAGGGGCATAGATATTTACAATTGTTAGATCTTCGTGTTGGAAAGACCCTTTGAGTATGATATAGTGTCCTTCCTCATCTCTTTTATAATAGTCTTTGGCTTAAAATCTAATTGAACTGATGTAAGGATTGCCACTCCAGCTTTCTTCTGATGTCCATTAACATGGTAAATTGTTTTCCACACCCTCACTTTAAATCTGGAGGTGTCTTTGGGTCTAAAATGAGTTTCTTGTAGGCAGCATATTGATGGGTTTTGTTTTTTTATCCATTCTGATACCGTGTGTCTTTTGACTGGGGCATTTAACCCATTTACC
This sequence comes from Lutra lutra, assembly GCF_902655055.1. NCBI lineage: Eukaryota > Metazoa > Chordata > Mammalia > Carnivora > Mustelidae > Lutra > Lutra lutra. The sequence continues at coordinate 15,766,449 of NC_062295.1, read as the reverse complement.
TTCAGGGTAACTATTGAGAGATATGAACTTAGTGCCCTTGTATTGCCTGTAAGAGGACTGCTACTATATATTGTCTCTGTTCCCTTCTGATCTACAACTTTTAGGCTCTCTCTTTGCTTAGAGGACGGCTTTCAATATTGCTTGTAGAGCTCGTTCGGTGTTTGCAAATTCTTTCAGTTTTTGTTTGTCCTGGAAGCTTTGTATCTCTCCTTCTACTTTCAATGATAGCCTAGCTGGATATAGTATTCTTGGCTGCATATTTTTCTCGTTTAGTGCTCTGAATGTATCATGGCAGTCCTTTCTGGCCTGCCAGGTCTCTGTGGATAAGTCCGCTGACAATCTTATATTTTTACCATTGTATGTTACAGACTTCTTGTCCCAGGGTGCTGTCCGGATTTTCTCTTTGTCGCTAAGACTTGTAAATTTTACTATTAGATGACGGGGTGTGGACCTATTCTTATTGATTTTGAGGGGGGTTCTCTACACGCCTCCTGGATTTTGATGCTTGCTCCCTTTGCCATATTAGGGAAATTCTCTACAATAATTCTCTCCGATATACCTTCTGCTCCACTCTCTCTTTCTTCTTCTTCTGGAATCCCAATTATTCTAATGTTGTTTTGTCTTATGGTATCACTTCTCTCTCGAATTCTCCCCAAGTGGTCCTGTAGTTGTTTGTCTCTCTTTTGCTCAGCTTCTTTATTCTCTGTCATTTGGTCTTCTATATCACCAATTCTTTTTCTGCCTCATTTATGCTAGCAGTAAGAGCCTCCATTTTTATTGCACCTCTTTAATAGCTTTTTTTATTTCAACTTGGTTAAATTGTAGTTCTTTTATTTCTACAGAAAGGGCTTTTATTTCTCCAGATAGGGTTTCTTTAATATCTTCCATGCCTTTTTCGAGCGTGGCTAGAACCTTGAGAATCGTCATTCTGAATTCTAGATCTGACATATTACCAGTGTCTGTATTGATTAGGTCCCTAGCCTTCGGTACTGCCTCTTGTTCTTTTTTTTGTGGTGAGTTTTTCCTCCTTGTCATTTTGTCCAGATAAGAATATATGAAGGAGCAAATAAAATACTAAAAGGGTGGCAAAGACCCCAGGAAAGTGTGCTTAACCAAAACAGAGGAGACCGCAGATCCTGATGGGGGGATAGAGGGGGTAAAAAGAAGTTCAGAACAAAAAATTTAAGAAAGAAAACAAATTAGGAAATAATATAAAAAAGAAAAAATATATATACATATTAGACTGGTGACTAGAACAGGGTCACTCACTTAATTTAGAGTGTATTTTGGTCTCTTAGAAGAAATTACCTCCCAAAATTTTAAAGAATGAAAAACATATATAAGGTAAACACAATGAAGGCATGGAATATTACTATTAAGATGAAAAAAAATTTTTTTTTAACTTGTAAAAAAGGAGTTGATAGGTAAGTTGGTTGGGAGAAGAAAGAAAAAGAAAGTGGAGAAGATTTGCTCATGCTGGAGAGTAGAACAACCCCGGTGGTAGTTGTAGGGTGTAGTTTGATCTATTAGAAGTTGTACCCCAAATTTTTGAGAAAAAAAATTCTATGTGTATACCAAAACTGAAGTTAGATACAATGAAGGATAACATATGACAATAATAATGAAGGCTTGAAAAAGATTTTTTTTAATGAAAAGTATTGTTAAGATAAACTAGTTAAAAAACATTAAAAGAAGAAAGGGTAAAATTTTTTAAAAAATTAGCAGAAGAAAAATAAAATTAAAAAGAATTAACTTTGCAAGACTAAAGTATCATGTGGAGAAAGGCATGAATTCCATGGTTTGCTTTCTCCTCCTCTGGTATTCCCCTGTTCTCCTTGGTAAGTGAACTTGGTCTTGGCTGGATTTCTTGTTGATCTTCTCGGGGAGGGGCCTGTTGTAGTGATTCTCAGGTGTCTGTGCCCCAGGTGGAATTGCACCACCCTTTCCAGGGGCCAGGCTAAGTAATCCGCTCAGGTTCGCTTTCAGGAGCTTTTGTTCCCTGAACACTTTCGGTAGAGTTCCGGAGGGAGGTGGGTAATGAAAGTGGCGGCCTCCCAATCTCTGGCCTGGAGGAGCCGAGAGCTCAGGGCCCCACTCCTCAGTGCGCCCTCAGAGAAAAGCGCTCAACCGCTCTCCTCTCCCTGGCCTTCGGCTGCGCTCAGAGCTCACCCAGGCTGTGAACAAGCGTTTCTGTCTCTGGCACACAGCTCCACCTGAAGTCTCCGAACCCCTTTGAATCCTGAGCTCTTCCGGGGGGGGGGTCTCTCACCGGATCTTGTGGGGACTCCACTCACAGAGCAGTGGCCTGTGCCACAGATTACGGTTCAAGGTAACCCAGAGTTGAGAGCTCACTCCTCAGCTCTGTCTCTGTAGCCGGCTTCCCCGCTCTAATACCTGCAAGTTCTGTGACACTCAGACACCCCCGATCCTTCTGTGACCCTGCAGGACCTGGGGCCACGCCGTCCCCACATGGGCTTCACCCCGGTTTAGCCTCTGGAGCGATGTCCCTCAGTGGACATCGCTTTTAAAAGTCCTGAATTTGTGCTCCATTGCTTGCCAGGAGCCGGATCCTCCCCCCGGGGTCTATCTTCTCGTCGCTTTGGCTTCACTTCTCCTTGGGTCCTACCTTTCAGAAAGTTGTCGATTTTCTGTTTCTAGAACTGTTGCTCTTCTTCCCTTCGATCTACTGTTGGATTTGTAGGTGTTCAGAATGGTTTGATAAGCTATCTAGCTCATCTCCTGCTACCTGATGTCATCTCAGCCTGCTACTTCTCCGCCATCTTGACTCCTCCGTCCCTTTGGATTTTTAATGTTTGTACATTTTGAGGACTCAATTAAGTAATATACACCAAAATTCAGAGGATGTATCCAGAGAGAATCAACAGACACGGAAAGATGAGGCACAAAACAATTACGTTACTAAACATGTCCGGATCCCCAATGTTGGCCTGTGTGGGAACTGGCTCCACACCAGTGTCCTTGGGGTGGTGTCTTGAGGAAAGCAGTTTGTCCTAGGATGAGTCCTACCCATAAACACGGTAGTGCCATCTGGTGGCGCTGGTCTTTGCAACCCTGGGAACCGTGGCGAGGATAGAAGTTAAAAGAGAATAGAGCTTCATGACAAAAGACGTTTGTCATGTGATAACTGAGGGAAAGATTGAAAACGGGTAAGGAAGTTATGTCAGTTCTGATCCTGCCGGCAAAGAAAAATGATTAAGGAAAGGCTGTACGAATAGCTTTGATCCTACAGTCCGATTATAGTCCGGTGAAAGGGTTTCCTGTGTCAGGATCAATTGTATGAGGGGACAGATAAGAGGAGGATGGCCACATGGGCAGATGATTGAAAATCACACCCAGTGTTGGGTTTTGTCTGATGAAAACAATTGTCCCTCACAGACAAGAAGTGGAAGAAATGGAAGATCAGCTGCTGGAGGCTGAGCTCACCTTCAGTCACAAGGTAACCTGAGTTGTGTCCAACACACTGACCCCTTGGCGCCCCCTGCAGGTGATGGAAGTGGCCCTTAGAGCCCTGAACATGGGCTTCTGGTGTGTTGCCTTTTTTCAGATCGCAGTTCAGGAGAGAAATGCTCTGGCTAACTGGGTAAGTGTTTTCCTTTTCCTCATGTTCGTTGGGGGCACAGTCGGGCACAACTGAAGGTGGGTGTGTCTTTCTCCCACAGATGAAGGCTCGGTATTGGGAAACAAGGATGATGCAGCAGAGCAGGGAGAACGCCTACCTGAAATACAGGTGTGAGAGTTTGTCGTGCGTTTTTACAGGTGTTTGGAGAGGTGACGGCTATGCTGTTTAGTGCCTAGGAGAGGACGTGGTGTTGTCATTCTTAGAGATGTCCATTCTTTCTCTGTGCCCAAGACTGCGCATGATGGAAGGGGAGACGCTGCCTGTGGGATCCATGCGGCGCGGACCCATGCCTGGAAGGCCCGAGTTGCAGGAGCCTGTGTGGCAAGGTAGGGAGCACGATGGGAAACGCAGCAGCTGATTTCTGCTGTGAAACCACACGGGGTCCTTCCCGTTGCTGTGGGTGATCGCTGTGTGTCCTGGAGAGAATCAGAGAATCACAAGCCTGCAGGTTGTCTGAAGGGGCGACAGGAGGGTGCTTTCCTCATATGCCCCCAGGCAGCAGGACACTTGCCCCCGTGACAGGTAGAGCTCACGCCGCTCCACAGCTTCCCCCCCTGCTACCCCCTTCGGAAGAGCTGAGTCTGAGGAGGTGGGAGCCGAGCACCCTTCCCACCTTGTCTCAGTGGTCAAGCTTTGGCAAAAAAAAAAACAAAAACAAAAACAAAAAAAAACTATTTGTGCAAAAGGGCATTTATTTACTTGTTATGGAGGTTCCTATATTTTTGTTTTATTTGTAATCTATAGGACCATATTCAGCAATGAAATATCTATTACTCCTCTCATGTTATCAGTGTAATGCCATAGACTTATTGCTCAATCTGCCTATGTTTTCTTTGTTCGTGACTATATACATGTCAAAGTCTGTTTCTTCCCTGAAATGTTTACTTGTTGGCCAGTCAAGCATGCTAGGTCTCATCTGCAGGATGGAAAAATGAACCATCCACGTGTGGCCTGAGAAGAGGACATACATGTGTGTGCCTGGCTATTTGGACACACTGAGCAGTGGGCAGGTGCCATTGTTGGGAAGGAAGTGTCTCCGTTGCACAATGGCAGACATCTGTCTCTAACCGTCGTGCACATCCAGCATCCGCATATGTTGTTCTGAGAGGGATGAAGCACTTCTCACTTCATCTGCAGCGTGTAGGGTTTAAGCTGTCATTTCCTTAGTTGTATAAACGCCTGACACAGGGCTGCGGTCCCTTCATTGTTCATTAGCGTAGGGATCTGCCCTTGTCCTCTGCAGTCTGGAAACTTGTGGGTAACGCTCTTGTCCGGCCGGGGAGGTGAGAATGAGAAACAGTGGCATATGCCGGAGGCAGGTGTAGCGGGTTCGTTGGCATGTTGCTCAGTCACTTCCAGGGGGAGAAGCTTCTGTCTTTTCCATGGCGTGGGTCAGATACAGATGCTGGAGCGTCCTCCACAAGGACCAGCGGTGCTGCCCACAGGCCTCTCATGTCATGGCGGAGTGAAGGCTGCTAAGGACATGGTAACTTTCTTCTGGTTGTTCTGTAGATAGAATTGATGGACCTTGTCTTCCAGTCATACTGAGGGGGTTGGCTGGTCCTTTGTGGTGACAGAGAGCTGCCCTTCTCCGAAAGGTGGGCACAGCAGGTGTCGCACGCACATAGTAAGGAGACAATGCTCTGTGCTCTGGGAGGGTTGAGGCCTGCTCTTAATGTGAGGAATTGAGGGTGTGTGTCTGAGAGAAGGGAGGGATGCATTGATGAAAGGACATAGACGGTGTGTTCCGTATAAGGGGAGAACCAGAGATGTATCCAGAAGGAAGGGAGGGACCCCCGAGTCACACAGAAACAGGAGGTTGTGGATGCGGAGAAGCCTGACCAGAAGGAAGGGAGGGAGCCCCAAGTCACACAGAAAGAGGAGGTTGTGGATGCCGAGAAGGCTGGAGGTGCTCAGGGAGAGGCTGGGCTTCTCTCAGGGAGGGTGAGGCTGTTCCCGGCAGGCCAGCAGCTTGAGAGTGAGTGTGAGGACACCGTGCGGTCCACACCGGCTGCTGCATGTGTTCACTCAAACAGTGTGGATCACGCCATTCTTTGTCTCAGAATGTCGTTTTTGCCATGAAGCCATTCACTCATAGTCTGTGAAGAGCGTTGTTTCCCTGAGTTTCTGAAAATTCTGAACCATGTGAAAAAGTGTTGCGGAGATTTGGGAAATTTAACTTGGTCTTTGGGGATTCTTGTCTGGCTGACTTTAAGTCCCCCAGTGAGAAAACGTGAAGACGGGACCGAGACCCAGTGAATGTGGCCCTCGCCTTACCCAAGTCAGACCATTAGTGGGGGAGTCAGGGTTGGCCAGGAGCCGCCCTAGCTGGAGCCCTGTCACCAGGCCTCTGCATCTGCGTCACCACCCTGCCTGCAGCTGTGCACTTCCCGGGGACTTCAGTCCCAGTGTCCTGCGGATTTGCCTGTGTTCCTGATTTCTCAGCCGAAATACCAGCTCTCAGTGGGGCCTTCTCAGGGCCTCAGCTTTTATTTTAATCTGTCATAGAGAGAGCATATAGGATTCTGAGGTCACTAGAGCAATAGGAGTTGAAGTACATAAAGAACCTGCCGGGGCCCCTGGGCGGCTCAGTCGGTTAAGCAGCAGAATCTTGATTCCTGCTCAGGTCATGATCTCGAGCTGCTGAGATTGAGCCCCAAGTCGGGCTCGGTGCTGAGTGCGGAGCCTATCTGGGATTCTCACTCTCCCTCACCTTCTCCCCCTTCCCTCTTCACTCACAAGTTTGTCCTTTCTCTGTCTCTGTCTCAAAAAGAAAAAAAATAATAATTGGCAAAGTATCTGGGTTCTGACCATTCACCGTTCTCACTGTTGGAATGAAAATAGCTCCATGCCCATGAGCATCAAAATATGTTCATTTATGTCGACAAAATACATTAAGAGTTTAATACCTCAGGCCAGGTAGTGGCAATTCTCATTTCAAAGACAAGGCAAAGAGCCCCCTTTTTTCTATTAAATGTCAGGTCCTAGCCACAATGAAGTAAAAGATAGTTAAGAGAACAGGTACAATCAGAGATTTATATGTGAGATGTGAAGACAATTATTGCCTATTACATACAGACTCACAGATGTGGCCACACACTCAAGTGCTCATCCAAGGCCTCAGATACACTATGGGAGGCAGCATTTAGGAAAACACAAGGTCTCGTTGTACTAACCCCAATCCTTTTGCCTTACAGGGTAATCCTCTTGTAATGTGAAGACTTCCTTGACCTCCTACAACCAGGCTCCAAGGAGTTTGTATTTCGTAAACATATGAATGTTTTCTGCCTGGTGGTCTGAATGCTTTCCCTGCCCATCCTGTCCCCTGTGCTTTGTCTCTCCTGGTATCCCCCAATAAACTGTTGATGGTTCTGTCTCTGTGTCAGCATCTCCCTTCAGGGGGACCTACAGTCCCTGTCCTTCGAGGGCACAGGGTGAAGCCTTCAGACACAGATAACACCCTGGCAGCAGTGGGGGGACGGAGCATAGAGCAAGATTACCCTTCGTGGTACCTCTACTGCAGGAGACCCCAGGAACCCTTCTGGGGAGGGGGCCCAGATTGAATTTAGATCTGCTGGTGTTTGTATTAACTCTGGTGACAGATCCTCTTGAGCACATAGACCCTGCTAGTTTGGGGGGATAGTGATCAGCCAGAGAGGTGGCTGTCCCCAGGCAGTGGTCTGCTGTGACAGTGAGCAGAGAAGGAAGTGTCCGGAGAGGCCCTGAGAGCCTGGTGAAGAGGCCCTGCATTAATCCGGGTTTTGTGCAGTGGTTTCACCTTACCAGCTGCCCCCCAACCACAGGGGGGCCTTGAATGGAGCTGATGGTGGCAGGGTTTGTGGTGAGACCCATGATGCCCCACAATCCTCCCCAGTTTCCCTGTTGAGGGATGGGCAGGGCAGAGGTCCCTGACAGGAGACCCATCCCGTCCTCAGCAGCAGGAGGAGTTGGGGGTATGCTTCTGTCCCCTTTTAGGCCCTTTTTGCCAATCCCTCCTGCAGCAGAGGTGCTGGATCCTGCAAAGCCCTCCTTTTTCCCAGGTCATGGACGCTGCCATCCTCCAGCAGCTCTGGGGTCATGGCTGGGCCACCAAGGTATCAAGGTCAGTCTGTCCACATGATACCCAGGAGCGGCTGGTAACTGTACTATGGCAGTCAGGGTCAGCCTGAGCAGCCTTTGTAAATGGCATTGTCACAGCCTGTGACGGCCTGGGCCGAATGAGGGCAGGAGAGGGGGGAGACAGGAGAGGTGGTTCCCTGTGGTGTCCCTGGACAGAGCTGCACAGAGCGGGAGGCCTGAGGGTCTGCGGAGTGATAAAGAGACTGTCAGGGTGAGACACTGAGTGAGTGGTGGGGAGATTGGGCAAGTGCTAGCAAGGGAGAGGACGTAAGGGGGACAGGGTAGAGAGAAGCAGAGACAGAGAATTTCAAGGATGAAAAGAGGTTGCTGGCCTAGGTGTGTGGAGGTGGAGAATGGACTGGGGTGGAGGAGTCTAGGTAGGGGCTCTGAGCACTTGGACCAGAGAAGGTGGGAATCCCGGGCATCAGATTTCCCTGAGCCCACAGCTCAGACCTCTCGGGGGTTGAGCTGTGCAGCGGCTGTTTCACTTGGGAAGATGGGCTCACCTCTTTGCATGGAGTTGTGGGGCGGAGCCTCAGGATCTGTCAGGGAGAGAGACAGCGCCCTCTGTCCCTGCAGCTGAGATGCCATGACCCCGAGCATTGCCGGGATTCCCAGGGTGTCCAGCAGAGGGAGCCTGTGCACTTCCAACAGGAAGGGGCATGGTTTCTCTGCGTGCGCAGCCATGGCCAGCAGAGGGCGCGCCATCCGCTTTTCTGACCCAAGGGGCCTCAGCAGGAAGGGCTTCTGTAGCCTCCCAGGGATCCAGCTCCAGTCCCACTGCCCCAGGATGGAGAGCCAGAGCTGTATTTCCAGCCGGTTCCCCTGACGCCCTGGGAAGACCGTGGGGCCTTTGCAGCAACTTGTTGCCTCCTGAGGTGTGTCAGAGAAGCCGCCTGTTGGCTGAGTGCTGAGGAGGGCGCTCTGGAAACTTCCCCAGGACTTGCTGGTAGGTGAGAAAGTATAGGCGATTACATATTGGGGCTCTTCCCAGGGTTTGGTCCTCATTTTCCCTGAGGGCATTTGAACAAGCCCTATTTTACTCAGAGGTCTCTGGTGAGAGGTCAGGGGACATCGCATCAGAAATGCTCTGGTTGGTTTGTTATTGATGCCGACTTGCTTCTGGGGAGAAATCGTGACTCAGCTTCAGACGAACTGGAGCTCCATTGGGTTGGGCCAGGAATGCAGGAATTGCTCACCTTCAGGACCTTCTAGAAGGAGGAGCTGGGATCCCGCTCTCTGAGTTCTGCTAGACCCAGTGCCCCTAGGTAAAAGCACAGACTGTCCTGCACTGAACCGTGCTTTTATTAGTTTTCAATGTTTATTGTTTCCAACAATGTTACAGTAGTTGGAAAACAAGTGAAAACTTGACAGGTACCTGATACCATAAACTTTCCTTCTTTTAGAGTTAAATTTACAAGGAAAACAGGAACTGTTTTATTTATCTTCTCCGGTCTTCATTGGAAGGAAACTCATCAATAATACCTTCAAAATGTGCCTTTTACCTCATCTCCTTTTCTCTGTTTTCTTTTTTAACGATTTTATGCAAGTACAGAGGCGAAGAGGGGGAGGCAGAGGCAGAGGGAGAAGGTGACTCAACACTGAGTGGGGACCCCAACGTGGGACTCGATCCCAGGATCCTGAGATCAAGACCTGATCCACCCAGGTGCCCCTGCTTATCTCCTTCTTTTCAACTGAGATTGGCCATGTTTTCAATTTTTCTCATGAGCCGGTAACAATCTTCAGCAGTTTTAAATTGGTTACAGTTCAGTAAGAGCTCTTTCGCAGGATTCCACTGAGACTTCTTCTGTTCAGAGTGTCAAGACCACTTCTCAATATGCAGAAGATTGTACTGAGCAAAATTTGTGAATCAGCGTTTGAAGAGAAAGCTGCTGCTATTTGTTGAAGATATTAAAATAGATGCTTAGCTAACTGATTCATGCCCTTCCCACTTTTTTCTTTTCCTTTGTTGCTTATTTCTAATTCAGATATCATAGTCATAGCTCTTCCTGAGTTTTCCATGCCTCACACGTACTTTCAAGGTTCCTTCCTGTCACTTGAAAAGAAAACAGACCTTCTGGTGAGCATGCAACTTTGTGTCCCTTCAGGAGTTGTTTATATCTCTATTAAGGTTTCCCACCCATTTGAAGCTATCAGGTCACCTTGGCATATTACGAAAGAAGTGTAATCTATATGCATCCGTATAATTTCATTTAAGTATAGTGTATTTCTTTTTTTTAATATTTTATTTATTTATTTGAGAGTGAGACAGTGAGAGAGAGCATGAGCGAGGAGAAGGTCAGAGAGAGAAGCAGACTCCCCATGGAGCTGGGAGCCCGATGTGGGATTCGATCCTGGGACTCCCAGGATCATGACCTGAGCTGAAGGCAGTCGTCCAACCAACTGAGCCACCCAGGCATCCCTAGTGTATTTCTTTATTTGAGATTTTCTGTTTAGGACTAAGGCCTGAGAATGTCTCCCAAGTTCATTGAATTTGGAAAAATCATATATCCTAAGTATGAAAAATTGAAGGTGTGCATATTGGAATATGGAATATGAAAGATGCATGTTTGCATCTCCTAAATGGAGATGATGTCCCTATTAAGTTAAGGTTATTTGCTGAGCAAGGTGCAAGGGGACATAATCATTGTGGGGGGAAAAAAAATGTCTTCCATTCTTTTCCAAACATGCTGCAGTTGCTCCATTTTCTTACGTCTGGATATGGGCAATTATTTTTTCTTTTAAAATTTTTATTTAAGTTCTACTTAGTTAACATGCAGTGTATGGATATAAGCAATCTTACAACGGTATCCTTTTTTTAACCATTTATTAATTTCATACATTAACATATCATTTTTTCTTCTCCATGCTAAGAAAATCAACAAATGTATCATCTGGTTTTATGACCCAATTCTTTGTTTCTAGGATTTTATTTATTAATCTGAGAGATAGAGAAAGAGAGAGCATGCATGGAGCAGGTTAAGCAGAGGGAGAAGCAGACTCTGCTGAGCAGGGAGCCTGCTGCATGGCTAGACTCCAGGACCCTGAGAAATGACCAGAGCAGAAGGCAGGTGCTTAACCCCCTGAGCCACCCAGGCGCACCCTTATGACATTCTTAATATGACATCTCTTTTTTTTTTTTTAAGATTTTATTTATTTATTTGACAGAGAGAAATCACAAGTAAGCAGAGAGGTAGGCAGAGAGAGAGGAGGAAGCAGGCTCCCTGCTGAGCAGAAAGCCCGATGTGGGGCTCGAACCCAGGACCTGGGATCATGACCTGAGCCGAAGGCAGCGGCTCAACCCACTGAGCCACCCAGGCGCCCCTTAATATGACATCTCTTATCATTGAAGCTTTTTCTCACTGATGGTCTTTGTCTGGTTTTCCCATCGATAACCAAGGGGTAGCATTTTTCTTTGAATAGTCTCAATAGTGTTTCAAGTCTAACGTAATGTTGTAGTTGCATTACAAATTCCTTTTGAATTTTGTTATACAAATAAGACTAGATCTTATTATCACTATATGATTAGGCATATAGACATGATAATAGTCTATAATTTCAACATTTTATTATGATTTCCTAAGATGTACATTGTTTATAGCACAAAACTTAACATCTAAATCGCTCCCCAAATATTCTTTCATTTTCAAATATTTTTTCATTTGCTACAAAGCACAATGGAATCAATTTTGAGTTCGAATAACTTTTGAAGTTTGTTTTGAAAAGAAACCTTCGTGATGAAATATTATATCTTCATTGTGACAGATTCTGATTCTGTTCTGTGATATCAGTGAGCCAGAGACGGCCCCTGTGTATTGGCAGCTGCAACCCGTGAGCTAAACACCTGTTGCTGGTGCCTAAGTCAGATTTTGTTTCCAGTCTTTTAAGAGATGTTGTTTAGGTATTGGAGAGCAGACGTTTAGGTATTGACTGCCTGCCTGAATTCCATTTCTCATGAAACTGTGACCAACATTTCTTTATCATAAATAAAGTCAGTGAGTCAATCAAGCAATCCAGATTAACCCTTCAGCTCCCAAAGACCCTGAACAACTGTTGGCCTTCTGATCCCTGATGCAGAGACCCCGCACCCCCAGCCAGGCTGCAGAACAGCATTACTTAGGCTCATGTGTACCCAGTTCAATGTCTCCAGTATTGGAAGGATTAATACGGTGATGGGCCACCCCTCTTGCAAACCTGTCAGTCCCCAAGGAAAGGGGGTTGCATGTTACTGCCACCTCGTGGTCACATCTTTTTCCTTCAGCCTTGAACTCATCTACATTCTCCCAGTCTTGGAATGTCTTTTTAAATTTGAAATATTTGTCCTATTACTGCTGAAGAGGATGAAGGGGAAGAAGAGAAAAACGAGGCATCCTGAGAACAAGTGAGCCAGCCAACATGAATCACTTGGCCACATGTAATTTTTTGAAGAGGTTCAGCCCTGCCGTGAAATATCATATCCTCTATTGTTCATTTTTTGAGGGACCTCTACACTGTTTCCCAAATTGGCTGCACCAACTTCCATTCCCACCAACCGTGTGAGAGGGTTCTCCTTTCTCCCACCTTCTCCAACACTTGTTGTTTCTTGGCCCTGTCAGTTTTTGCCGTTCTACCTGGTGGAACGTGGTATCTCAATGTGGTTTTGATTTGTATCTCCCTGATGGCTAATGATGATGAGCATTTTTCCATGTGTCTGTTGGTGATTTGTATGTCTTCTTTGCAGAAGTGTCTGGTCACATCTTCTCCCCATTCTTTGCCTTGATTATTTGTTGTTTGGGTGTTGAGTTTGAGAAGTTCTTTATAGATCTTGGATATCAGCCCTTTGTAGTGTCATTTGCACATAAGTTCTCTCATTTTGTGGGTTGCCCCCTTTGTTTTGTTGAGGGTTTTCCTTTGCTGTGCAGAAGCTTTTGATCTTGACGAAGTCCCAAAAGTTCATTTTCGCTTTTGTTTCCCTTGCCTTTGGAGGTGTGTCTAGTAAGGAGTTTCTGTGGCTGAGGTCAAAGGGGTTGCTGCCTGTGTTCTCCTCTAGGATTTTGATGGGTTCCTGCCTCAGTCTGAGGTCTTATATCCAGACTTTTCACGACAGACAACAAAGTGATGGTTGGCAGCATGGGTGAAATAGGTGATGGGGATGAAGGAGCTGCTCGTCCTGATGAGCCCTGGAGAATGCATGGAAGTGTTGAATCACTCTGTTGTATTCCAGAATCTAACACTGTATGTGAACCATAATGGAATTAGAAGAAAAGGAAAATGGTTGGCAAACTGTGTTAGGTGTATGGAAATGTTCAGTCCTGTCTTTCCTATTTGGTTTTGTTGGTAAATCTAAACCTATTTTTTTAAAAGATTTTATTTTACTTATTTGACAGAGAGAGATCACAAGTAGACGGAGAGGCAGGCAGAGAGAGAGAGAGAGAGGGAAGCAGGCTCCCCGCTGAGCAGAGAGCCCGATGCAGGGACTCGATCCCAGAACCCTGAGATCATGACCTGAGCCGAAGGCAGCGGCTCAACCCACTGAGCCACCCAGGCGCCCCAAATCTAAACCTATTTCAAAGTGAAAAGTTTATTAATAATCATTGTTTTTTTAATTTTTTTAACCCATAATGTTGCATAATTAGTGCTACCATTACTTAGTAGTAATGGACACCTATTCTCTTCTATTGTTTTATTTAAATAATAGCATTCATGTTACAGAAATTGAGTAATACACAACAATATAGAAATCACAGAAGGAGCTATTACAGATGTTTTATGTTAAGGTAAAACATAGATAACATTCTGTATTCTATCATAATGTAGTTTTCTAATCTAGAATGGGTGTGTCATCCCATGGCGCTCTGGGAAGTTGGTGCCTGCCATTCTCGGGGCTAATTATTCATGGGGAGAAAATCATGGTCATTATGCTAGAACAATTAATACCAACAAAGGCTATTTAGAGGTTACTGGAGGGGATAAAAGAGAGTTGGTGGGGGACCGCCTGGGTGGCTCAGTTGGTTAAGCATCACAGTCTTGATTTTGCCTCAAGTCATGATCTCAGGGTCATGAGACTAAGCCCAAATCAGGCTCCACACTGAGCATGGAGTCTGCTTAAGATTCTCCCTCTCCCGTGCCTGGGTGGCTCAGAGGGCTAATCCTCTGCCCTCAGGTCAGGTCTTGATCTTAGGGCATCGAGGGATCGAGGGATCGATCGATCCTGGGATCGAGCCCCACATCATGTTCTCTGTTTGGCAGGGAGCCTGCTTCTCCCTTCTCTCTGCCTGCCTCTCAGTCTACTTGTGATCTGTCAAATAAATAAAGAAAATCTTTAAAAAAAAGATTCTCCATCTCCCACTAGCCCACCCCACCCACTCAGTCTTCTTTCTCTCTCTCTTTCTCAAAAAAAAAAAAATACAGGGGTGCCTGGGTGGCTCAGTGGGTTAACGCCTCTGCCTTTGGCTCAGGTCATGATCTCAGGGTCCTGGGATCAAGCCCCACATCGGGCTCTCTGCGCAGCAGGGAGCCCGCTTCCCTCTATCTCTGCCTGTCTCTCTGCCTACTTGTGATCTCTCTCTCTGTCAAGTAAATAAATAAAATCTTTAAACATATATATATATATGAATAATGTATATGTATGAATGTATACATGGTTGATTTCAAAATACACAGTTAATTGTTAATGTCTATAGGATGGGAACATGATTAGATTTTTTATTTTGTCACTACCACAATATACTGTCAATTGCTGTTCAGCTTGTAAAGGTGTGCTTATTAATATTGATTTCAAGGATAGTGAGCACTCTTAAGCCTCAGATCCTATGCCTTCTGAGACTCCAAGGAATGGGAATTTTTTCCTGGAGGACAAAAGTGTTCACTGCTCTTGGCACAAGGTATACGCTGTCGATAGTCCTCCATCCCTTGTTAAAGGTGCATGTCTTTGTCCCTGGCAAGATTTGAAGAGTGCTTGGAAGAAGAGTTGCTTGAATTGAAACTTCTGGAGTGAAAGAGTGGGGTTGGAGTAGTCATGGGACAGAAGTTACTTGTTATTTAAGAAGTATCAGTGTTGGGACTGTAAGTGATCGGGAAAGTAAGGCCTCCTGGCAGTCATTTGGTGTATGATGGGCAGCACTACACTAATTTCTCAGTATTTCAGATCCCATGGGTTATGATAGGGAATACACCCATGAGAGGAGAGGGTCGGTGCCCTCCGGTGTCTTTACTGGCAAGGCCTGTCTTGTGCACACAGTGGCTGCCTCTCGCAGTTGCCTGCAGCTCTTTGCCTGAGGGTGTCCATTGGCTTCCTTGGCTTCTTTGGCCATGGCAGTGAGCTCATCAGCCAGGTAACCAATGTCCATAAGAGCAACACTCATCCCATGCAGGTCTTTTTGCACTTGGTTGGGATGACTCAGGGCTGTTCTGCATGTATTTAAAACGTTCCCAGTGGATGGAGACAGAGTAGCCCAAGCAGTGACCTCTAAACGAACACCCTCTCTTGTGTGTCGGCTGCACTCCTCCTTCAAGTCTTATCTCCCATCATTCCTTCCCACCAAAGACCCTTCCAGAGAAACTACTTATACTCACATCCTTGTCTTAGAGTCACTTTCTGAGGCACCCACCCCCCATAACTCCTGGTGCAGCCGAGAATGGTGGGAGTTGTCCCTCTTGGGAGATCTCAAAGCTCAGTCATGAGAATCAACTTACATTTTTCCCTTGTGTAGGAGGACTGAAAGTCCACGAATGCAAGGCAGTAGAGTGACCTAGATAATAGTGAGATTATTCAACTTGTCACACAAAGTGGAACGCTCCGGTTGGAAGGATACATTTATTGTAGTACCGTTATCAGTGGTACTGTTACTGAGTTCAAACATCCTATCCCTTGAACGTTCTTCTTTGACTCCCATTTTGCCCATAATGGTACTTCTTGGCTATGTGCTCACCCTCAACTCATGCCCAGTCCTTACCTTTGTACCCAGTCCTCGACTCACTCTCATTCAACCCTACTTCCCTTGTTCCCACTTTCTGTGTCCCTTCCTCCTTTTCTGCTCCCCAAGGTTTCCAAGATCCATCTTGGCTCCAGACTCCCACCCTTCAGGTGTGGGAGGTTCCTTGCATCCACCATCTCTCCTGATCCCCTCTGGTTAGTAGGAGGGGGTGTGAGTAGAAATGAAGATCTTGCTCTACCTTCCCTTATATCCTGGCCCTCCAAGGGTCTGGAGTCCTGGATTGCCTGGATATTAGTCTATAGCAAAGAAGGAATTGAATTCAACAAATATGTTGAACTGTAGGCCTTTGCTGGGCACTGGAAAGAGCACCAGCATATTTGGGGGAGGGTGGAGGTCAGGAGACACAGTCTGGTTAGGCCATGCCCTGAAAGATGGTCCAGATGTGAAGCCAGGAACTAAAAAATGCGAGGGAAGGAAATGTAAGTAATGTCATGTTTATTGAATGTTTATGTCAGGTATGCTCCAAAGACCTTTATTAATCATTCTGTTCTCAAGGGACAGTGCCATACAGTACATAAATCTCATTGTCCTCCCCATTTTGGAGGTGATTACGTTGAGGCTCAGAGACAGGCACGCAGCTAGGGAGGGCGGGAGCTAAGATACCAACCAAGAAGGAGCCTTCCCTTCCACTCAAGACTCTCTAAGCTTTTGTAGAGCTACTTGCCACTTGATTGTTACTGGTGAAGGGAGAATAGGGGTATTCAATCCTACTAGAACTCAAAATATTCTGCATGGAGGAGAGATATTATTTAAAAAAAAAAAAAAAAAAAGCAGGCCCTCCCAGGAAAGAGTAGTTTCAGAGTGCCTGTTTTGGGGGAAGTAGCCATATTGACCTCAGGTCAGGGCCTACTTAGTCCACCTCTGATGAGGTTACTTATCAACCAGAACCTTGATCAGACCCTTCAGGTTGTTCCCCAAACTTCCTGGACTCTGGTGTAGACTGAGAGACTTTTGTACCCAAGCAGACGTGAATCTTTTCTCAGCCTCTGGTTTCCGTGCCTGAACATGTGCGGACTGAGAATGAGGATATCTTCATGTGAAAAGGATGCAGGAACCAGCTTGAAAGGGTCACCATTGACCAAATCAAGACAACCTGCACCAAAATGAATCATGGCAGGAGTGCTTTCCCAACACTGAATAATAATCCGTAAATCTAGAGTACTACTTAAGAGACCCTTTAGAATCAGGATTGGAGAGAAGGGAAAGATCCTTACAAAAGATTGCTCAGAAACAAAGACAGAAGTAGAAAGTGGAAGGAAGAAATCATCTTTCAAAAGCATATGTAAAAATTCAGCTACCAGTTTTCAGTAGATGCTAAGGTCTTTGGGTGAAATGATGTTGGAGCACAAGACATGGACCGTGGGGACCACGGTGAACTTAACACCACTTCCTTATAGTGAAACTAGGCTGTTGCCATGTGGCTCATGGGGCAGGATCAAAGTGAAGGGCATGATATCAGATAGTAACCGATTTTCAAAAGAAGCAAAAATAGAGAATTCCGGACAAATAAAGAGCAGATCATGAGATGGTGAATGTAAAGTTGAAGAGAAAAAGGGTCCCAATGAACGCGAATGGGCAGGAAGGTCAGATAAAAATCCACAACTTGATCAACCAACCGACCGACCAACCACTGTAAACTTTTGATAGGATAATCCTCTAACAGTTAACGTTGTAGATATTTGGAAAATAAAACAGCGGAAAAACAATGAACCATGCAAACACCAATGAAGGAAATGCTGCTCTGACTATAGTAATATCAGGCAAAAAGCATTACTAGATACAAAGAACGTTGGTACAAAATGATAAAAGCTGTAGTTTACCCAGGAAAGTAAAACTGTGGGTCTTAGTTACTTGGATGTCAAACCTATAAAGGAATGTTTGACAAGACTGCAAGTAGAGGAGCACCTGGGTGGCTCAGTCAGGTAAGCATCTGCCTTCAGCTCAGGTCATGATCCCAGGGACCTCTGATGGAGCCGCACATCCAGCTCCCTGCACAGCGGGAGTCGGCTTCTCCCTCACCCTCTCCCCTTCCCTCCACTCATGCTTTCTCTCCTAAATAAATAAATGCAATCTTTAAAAAAGTACTCCAAGAAAAATAAAATCCTCCATGAGGCACATTTTCACAGCCCTCCCTCAGCAGCTGATAAAAAGTAGACCCCAAATCAGTAAGGATGCAGAAGATTTAGATGGTTAAACCATCTGAATGTAGAAATAGATACATAATCAGATACAAGTACATCTCATATAGAAGTATATACAAAATAAGTATATGGAATGTATGTACGGTAATTATACATTTAGATATTATCCGCATGTCCAATGAGCATCCTGACACAGGATGTTAGGTGGACGGTTTCCACCGCTGCAGCCTTCTCTTACATCCAAGCAGAAACGTCTACTTCACCAAGCCTCCTTCTGCTAGTGAAGAGATGGCAATGAGTACTCGAAGATAAAATTGGTTCCTTACCAGACTGATGGAAATGACTTCATCCATCTACCATGTCTAAATCCCCTTTCATTGAAAATATGATCTAAAGAGACATTCAGTAAATTCATAACACATGTATAGCTCTGTTTAGCTTTGCATTTTGACCCTGTCACCTATGTGTCCCCAACACTTTATTGGCAAGGTTGAAAATAAAGTCTCACAATCAAGATCATAGTGCTAGATGATGTCTTGTATCAGTGGACTTTCATATATCCTGACCTGACTGGCAATTCTTCCTAAAAGGAAGAAGAAGGAAAGAAAAATTAAAATAGTGTAATGGGTGTCAGTGATTTATGTAGTAGGAATATTTGGGTGGGTAAACACAGTTAACTGTTACTTTACATTTGTACATCTGTAGTCTGTATTTTTTTTAAAGATTTTATTTATTTGACAGAGATCACAAGTAGCAGAGAGGCAGGCAGGGAGAGAGAGAGAGAGGGAGGGAGAGGAGGAATCAGGCTCCCCACTGAGCAGAGAGCCCGATGTGGGACTTGATACCGCGACCCTGGGATCATGACCTGAGCCGAAGGCAGAGGCTTTAAACCACTGAGCCACCCAGGCGCCCCTGTAGTGTGTATTTATGAAGGGAGGGGTGCAAGCACTACACATTACGTAATAACATTGTCAAATTTGGCTTCATTCATCACTCACACAGAAAGGAGAAGGAATCAGTTTCTTTGTGTCTGAGGCGCTATGGCAAAGGTCTGTCTCAGTGTAGAGAACAGGCTCCCTGGGACCAGAGCTGCCTCAGTGCCTCCCGCTGAGCCGACCCCCCACCCCTGCTTAGAGCATTGCAGAGATTCCCAGAGTGTCCAGCAGAGGGCGACCGAGCACCTCCAGCCGACGGGGGGGGCGGGGCTGTTTGTCTGCACCTGAGCAGTAGCCTCAGGGGGTTCAGTGCAGGCCATGGCGTCCTCTGACGCTGGGTTCTTCGGGGCCCAAAGGGTTTCTGCTACCAGCTGAGGACCCAGTACCCCTCAGAGGGCCAGGGCTGTGTTTGCAGCAGTTGGTGCCCCTGTGGTGCAATGCAGAAGCGGCCTTGTTGGCTGAGAGCTGAGGAGGGGGCTCTGGGCGGCTTCCCGAGACATGCTGGTAGGTGAGCCGCCTCGTTGTTGCATTTTTGGTGTTGTTCCCACGGTTTGGTCCTCATTTTCCTCGAGGGTATTTCAATAAGACCTATTTTACTTAGGGCCTGATCTGTGGATGGAGGGGTCACGCGATGCCATACCTGAGATGCCGTGGTTGGTTTGTTACAGAAGCAGGCCTGTTTCTGGGGAGAAATCCCGACTCAAATTAAGAGGAAGAGGAGCAGCATGTAGTTGGGAGCTGAAAACACAAAACTGCTGACTCTCAGGGTGTCTTAGAAGAATGCGCTTGGGGCCCACTTGCGGATTACTGCTGGAATCAGAGCCCCAGGTAAGAACAAACTGCCATCCAGTTTGGAACTTTCAAGGTTAGAAGTATCAGCAAATGTTGGGTTTGTTGAGAAGGAAGGAAAACTGCATGTAGGCCAAAGAAGCTGCGACTGATCCTTTGGCACATCGGGGAACTTCGGAGAGGTTCACTGTTGTCCAAGACAGGGGGCAATTTGAAAGGCTGTTAAGAACCGGAAGTGCATTGGAGGCATCGGGCAGTTCAAATCTTTATGGCTTTTCATGGGTGAGTCCTGTTGGAGGAGGTGGGGGGCTGGACAGAGAGATGAGAATAGAGTTCTGCTAGCTGGAATAGTGAAGTACCCATGTGCAAGGTCAAGTCCATGTCCTCCTGTAGGTTTCCCAGTTTATTTGGAGTGGTAGTGTGTCAGAACACCCCCTACCAAAACCTCTTCCCTCTGCTGTGACAATCCCCTTATGACTTTGCCCCTTCTTTATATTTTTTTAAAGATTTTATTTATTTATTTGGCAGACAGATATCACATGTAGGCAGAGGCCAGCAGACAGAGAGAGAGAGAGGAGGAAGCAGGCTTTCCACTGAGCAGAGAGCCCGATTCGGGGCTCGATCCCAGGACCTTGAGATCATGACCTGAGCCGAAGGCAGAGGCTTTAACCCACTCAGCCACCAGGTGCCCCTGACTTTCCCCTTCTGATCAATATTTGCCTTGACAACAGAAATAAGTCAGTCAGAGAAAGACAGGCTGTATACGATTTCACTCATTTGTGGAAATTATGATATGAAACATACGAGCAAAGAGAAGGAAAAAGAGGCAAACTAAGAAACAGACTCTTAACTAGAGAACAACCTGTTGTAATCATAGAGGAGGTGATGGTGGGGGGATGGGTTCAACAGGTGATGGGGATTGAGTCATTGGGATGAGAACCAGGTGTTGCATGGAAATACTGAATCACGATTATACAACTGAAATGAATAGAACAGTGTGTGAGTTCATTGTAATATAAATTAAAACTTTAGGAAAGTTTCCTTGGAGGAATTTCAAATCGACAGCCAAGTTCTTTGTATTTAGTGGTTTTGTGTTTCAGTGCCAGCAAAACCTTTTCTGGCTGGCCTGTCTCATGTTGGAGGGTATGTGCCTCAAAGTTGTAAATTACTCAAGTGACCACTGAGGAGCAGGGAGGGTTAGAAGGCAGAAACTCTCACCACCTCCCCATGTGAAGTCTGTATCTGCTCAAGATGGAGATCAGTGAGTCAGCATCACCTCACTGGGGACAGTGTTTCTACACAGGATTTGAGAGACAACAAGTGCAGAACCAAAGCAAGGTGACAATTCCAAACCATATGTTGGTTCTAAACCAGGACCCTACGTATTAAAGGAGCCACTGAAAATATTTATTGGCACTTGTTTGAACTGAAGGAGGAAGATTTTCTCCCTATGAAGGCCACCTCAGAGTCCTGTATGCCTCCTGGAAGTTTCCTCCACAAGTGGCTATGAGCAAAATAGTGAAATACTGGGAGAGTGCACTGAATGAAATCAGGGAGCATGTTTGGGGACATAGGATACACTGAAAAACGTGAAGCGTTCGTTAGAGAACTTGTTGCCAGAATAGGAATACTTCTGGGACTTTCCCAAACAGTATTGTTTTTTCAAAAGAACTGTTTAGAACTCTATGTGTTATCAAAAGCGGTCTGTTACGTCGTAAACTCAGAAACCATGCATTTGGCTTAGAATCAGGATTCAGTTAATAGTAGAGGTAAAGGAACAGCTTTTGAATTCTGAACCTTCTAAATGTCTCGCAATGCTCACAAGATCAAAATGAGGGTTTTCTGGAAAGGTCATAATCCAAAGAAGTTTCCTCCTTTTGCAAGAGACTGGGAGATGCAGAAAACGGCATGTTCTTTGTACAGAAGATGGAGAAGGAGCAATAGTGAGGAGAGGAATGCAGGCCTGGTCCGGACGTGTGGGGAAAGCTGTCTTTGTATTAGAGTTTTGTATTTCAGTTGGTGCAGTATTAACCTTCTTGTGACCAGACGATGTACAGGTCGAGTCAGGCTTTGGTGACTTCTTTAAAGGTGTCCCGAGGACCCAAGCATCCATTCCCTGGGGTTTGGCAGCTCAAGGTTTGGTCAGCAGTATTGGAGAGGGGCCTCTCAGGGGAGGTTGGAGAGAATCTTTGTGGAGACCTTTCCCAACAGAATCTCCAGGTTGCAAGGTGTGACGGTCAGGGTAAGTGTCCCCTGGGAGTGCACTGTGAGAAAGTCTGCTCTACTGCAGTGTGGTTAGGTTGAATAGAGGCAACTCGATCTTTGCTTTATTGAAATACATCCCCTTTTCCCAACTGCGGGTCCAGAGAGGCAGTGGTCGAATGCACGGTGTCCAGTGACTATCTCCCAGGGGGAAACACTGATTTCCACAAAGGGGTGGACTTGAGATTTAGGAGTGACGGCAATCCCTTTGACCCAGGGAGCTGGAACGTCTCCGTAGATTTTGCCAATTGAGTCCCCAGTAGTGCGGTCATTGTGTGAGACTAACTTTGAAGACAGAGGACAGTAATGTACAATGAAATTGTTGTAAAACTAGCGAAACATCGCAAATTGGTGAAACGCCTGCATGGTAAAATGGGTTTTCTGCTCACTGTGTAACTTCAAGAGGGCTTCCCTGGGAGGGGTAATTTTTTACTAACAGGATTTTAGCCGCAGAAGAGTCAC